>NC_081288.1:70537514-70756001 GCF_030490865.1 Poecile atricapillus
GATTAGAGATGGCCCATGTGAGATCAAGGCCAGCCAGAGAAGTCTGTCCTAGCCCCTTTTGTGTACCAGCAGTCTTTGAATGTACCTCTCATTTGTCTTGCCTTGGTGACCCAAAAGTTTCCTTGCCTTGCCCTGCCTTGCCTCCCTAGCCTTGCACTCCCTCCAGTGCCTACGCCCACACTTGACCTGCCCACACTGGACTGCTTTCCTCCGGGGAAACCTAGCCTTGCCTAGGCCTTCCTGTTTCTGCCTGGCCTTCCTATGCCCATCCTTGCCTAGAAGTTCTGGGCCTTCTCTCACCTACCACTCCATTTGCTTGCTCCTCATGGCTCCAGCCTTGTCAGCTTCTCCCTTGACTTGCCTACAATTTCGCCTACACTTGGTTTGCATTGCAAAGAGCGGTAGGCAAGGCAAAGCAAAGCAAGGACGGTCTTTCTAGGTCTTGCCAGGCAAGGCACACATAAGCAAGCAAGCAAAACAAGAGTAGACTAGCCACAGCATCAAAGGCAAGGCAAGGCCAAGTGACTCTGAGTGCCTTTCCTTGGCAAGTAAAAGATATAGTGACAATGTAATAGGGCAGGCGTTAAAGGTACCATGAGGAGGTATAGTCCAGCAAGATATTTATGTCGTAGACCCTTCTGTGCAGGAGCCATTGTTGGACATAGTACAGGGCATGGCATACAGCTTGGCTTGGTAAGTTCCTGAAGGAGAATGGCAATGCTTTCTCATGGGAAGGAAAGCACGAAGCCCCAGAGTTGGAGGTGCAGATAAGAAGCTGTGTCGCGCAGCTCAAGGACGACAGCAGCTTCTTGTGCCGGCATATTTGGAAGCACTCCCTCAATTTGTACAGTCGTTGAGTCAGTATCCATCTTTGGAAGGCTGTCTGCCTCTAGTAAGAGTGTTCTGACACCATTGTATGGGATCAGTCACTGGATGTTTTGGATTTTGGAGGAGGGGATGCCCTTTCTCTTGAAATGAGCTTCTTGTTCTTCTCTTTGGCAAAGAAATTAAGTTTGGATGGGCACTTTGGGTGGTCTCAGTGAATTTAAAGGTTTTTCCCAAGAGGTTTCCCTGTGGGTTAGAGCTGTTGAACTGACAGTGGGAATCTAGACACCAAGTTGTTGAGCTTTTTGTCCTTGTAGCTTTAGTGTGTGAGTAGTCCCTGTTGCCATGCTGCTTGGATCTTGACTCTGAGACTGAAAGCTTAGGAGCGTAGAGCTGAAAAGAAAAGTGCCAATAGCAGGGTGTGTGTTCATTGTTTGATGGGTGAAGCTGAAATTGTAGGCAGCAAAGAACTTTCTCTCTCCGCTGGCACATTTGTTGAGCGGATGTCTTTGAGTTTGTTACCGGACTCTGCGAGAGTGAAAATGTTTGTTAGGGCAAAGGATTTCGTGTTGCCCTTTGAGTGTGGTGCAAAAGTGTTTGCACACTTGGAAGGGGAAGATCAGCAAAGTCTTTTTTTCCTGGCACAGTTAATTTGAGAGCAGGGACGTTTCCAACTCGGCTCTGTCCTTTGGAGCTGGCCTCGGTGCGTTTCCTTCTTTTGTTAGTCGACAGCGCCATCGTGTGGTTATTTTGATGAGCGCTGGCAGACGGTGCCAGGGAAAAAGCCAAGCTGTTTGCGGCTCCGGGCTCATTGGTGTAGGAGCAGCGCAGGGAAGAGCTCCGCTGGGGGTCCTGGCTCTTAGAGACTGAGAGAATGTGATCCTGTATGTAGCACAGAAGGAAGTGGAATTGTTTCATTGTGGGCTGTGCAGTTTATAAGCTGCAAATGAAAAGGCAATTGCAGCGCAGCCTCTTCTTTTCCGTGTGATCAGCTGCTCAACATGTAACTCGCACACACTGAACTGCATCTACCTCCCTGGAGATATAAAATGTGTATATCACTTTCCTCAAACTCTATGTATTACCTTGCACTCTAGCAGATCCCAAACCGCTTCAAAACGTCCAGCAGCTACTCAAAAAGTCCAACAAAAAGCTAGTGCTGGCCTTTATAGTGCCCTTGCAGTCCGTAAAATAGACGAAATGCACTAGGGCTTTGAATGCTTCTTCCCAACTATATAAATTCTCTCCAAGTGGCAAAGTCCATCATTACAGCAAAATTTTTCAGCTGGAGTTCTGACTGAGAGATGTGCCAGGACAGAAGGCATTTGCTGACCTACCCTTTTTCCCTGTGTAACGTGGTATTTGCAGTACAATTATTTTCAGTGTCGCTGTGTCCAAGCAGCTAGAGATTACACAGATAGAAGTGTCAAGAGAGATGCTGCTAAAGTACGCCCTTCTTATAGCAGCATTTAAATGGCACACGACTCCTTGCTGCTTTTTCTTTCCTAGAGAGACCCGCTGTCAATTTTTTCACTCTGGCTTCTTGATCAAAAATGTCCACCTGAAATGTCTTACAGAAATAGGCTCCAGGTGTAAAAACCAGTACGGGGCTACATTTTCTGCGTGCTCCACATAAGTCACATCAAACTCACTCATCAAACTTCACTCTCTCCTTCCATTCTCCACTGCCTCTACCCTTGTGTTCTCTGGATCTCAGAGTCTAAAGGCAGGCGCAATAGTTTCCACTGAGGGGTTGGAAGAGGTGTACAAGCAGCACAAATAGCTTCTGCGCTGTGCAGGCCATTTCTCTGCATTTTAGAGTCTAAGGGAAAGCGCTAGTGTTCCTGCGGAGAGCTGCAACAGCTGCAGAATATGTGTTGTCTTGGCACATGTTTGCAATCCACCATGATGGATCCTTAGTGAAACCAAACTGTGGTTCTGCTTCAAACATCTCACCCTGCTTGGCCACAAAGCTTTCGCTGACATGTCCCATTGCCTTTTTATTGCTGCGTTTCATTTTCAGAGTTTGTACGGAATCATTGCACTTTGCTTCTAAGCTGAACGTCCATACTGCTGGAGTCTCATATGTCCATTTTCTTCTCACACAAAAAAACTGCTTCCTTTAAAACATGCTGATGCGACCTGCTTTCTTGCTCAGCTGTAATTTTAGGGGTGTTCTCTGTCCCGCTTACAGTCTGAATCTAAACTAAGAAGTTTATGGGACACAGATGTGCCAAGACAAATAGTTTGCTTGGACCTTGCCACGTGTATTCAAAAGCATCCTTTCACTCCACCATCACGTCACTGCTTTCTTCTGCTTTACATCCTGCAGACTTCACACACACATACATACATACAAACTGGAATGAGGCACTTTTTTCTTTCTCAGCTACACTCACCTATCCCCCACGCTAACTTCTTTACCGCTTTTCTCTTGGCCTTGCTATGCATACTTTTCCTCTTAAGACACCCATTGTCTGGCCTACCCCTTCCCTACATTGCCTTGCCTTTCCTTTCCTATCCAACCTTGCATTTCTTTGTCATTCCTGGCCATTGTTTTCCTCTTCCTTCCTGACCCATCCATGTCTTTCCCTTGCCCTTCCTACCAGTCCAGTGCCTTGCACCACCCATCCCCCTTGCCACTTTGTCCAGTTTCCCTTCCCCTTTGTCCAACTCCAATCTTTCATTTCCTTCTCCTTCTAGGACTCTCATTGCCTTGCTTGCCTCTCCTTTGTCTTGCCTGGCAAAGCCACCACTTTTCTTGGCGTTACCTTTGAACCTCTCCTCTCCCTTGCCTTGCATTCCCTTGCTCACTCGTCCCCCACCTGGAATTCAATACCCCTCTTTTTGCGGAATTTCTTCATCTTGCCTTGCCCTGCCTGCTTCTCCTAGGACTCTCAAGGCTTTCACGTACCTCCAGCGTTTCAGGAGCATGTGAGAGGAAGCCCAAAAGAGGTCACGTGCAAGCACACCCATCTGTCCTGGCAGCTTGCTTCTGGCACCTATCCTTACATGTCTTGAATTTTGGACATAAAATTCACATTTCACCTTTGCGCTTCAGGACCAGAATGACAGTTCTTTTGTATACCAAGGAAAGCAGGTAATCCAAGTGTTTTAGGTGCAGATTAGAGATGGCCCATGTGAGATCAAGGCCAGCCAGAGAAGTCTGTCCTAGCCCCTTTTGTGTACCAGCAGTCTTTGAATGTACCTCTCATTTGTCTTGCCTTGGTGACCCAAAAGTTTCCTTGCCTTGCCCTGCCTTGCCTCCCTAGCCTTGCACTCCCTCCAGTGCCTACGCCCACACTTGACCTGCCCACACTGGACTGCTTATCTCCAGGGAAACCTAGCCTTGCCTAGGCCTTCCTGTTTCTGCCTGGCCTTCCTATGCCCATCCTTGCCTAGAAGTTCTGGGCCTTCTCTCACCTACCACTCCATTTGCTTGCTCCTCATGGCTCCAGCCTTGTCAGCTTCTCCCTTGACTTGCCTACAATTTCGCCTACACTTGGTTTGCATTGCAAAGAGCGGTAGGCAAGGCAAAGCAAAGCAAGGACGGTCTTTCTAGGTCTTGCCAGGCAAGGCACACATAAGCAAGCAAGCAAAACAAGAGTAGACTAGCCACAGCATCAAAGGCAAGGCAAGGCCAAGTGACTCTGAGTGCCTTTCCTTGGCAAGTAAAAGATATAGTGACAATGTAATAGGGCAGGCGTTAAAGGTACCATGAGGAGGTATAGTCCAGCAAGATATTTATGTCGTAGACCCTTCTGTGCAGGAGCCATTGTTGGACATAGTACAGGGCATGGCATACAGCTTGGCTTGGTAAGTTCCTGAAGGAGAGTGGCAATGCTTTCTCATGGGAAGGAAAGCACGTAGCCCCAGAGTTGGAGGTGCAGATAAGAAGCTGTGTCGCGCAGCTCAAGGACGACAGCAGCTTCTTGTGCCGGCATATTTGGAAGCACTCCCTCAATTTGTACAGTCGTTGAGTCAGTATCCATCTTTGGAAGGCTGTCTGCCTCTAGTAAGAGTGTTCTGACACCATTGTATGGGATCAGTCACTGGATGTTTTGGATTTTGGAGGAGGGGATGCCCTTTCTCTTGAAATGAGCTTCTTGTTCTTCTCTTTGGCAAAGAAATTAAGTTTGGATGGGCACTTTGGGTGGTCTCAGTGAATGTAAAGGTTTTTCCCAAGAGGTTTCCCTGTGGGTTAGAGCTGTTGAACTGACAGTGGGAATCTAGACAGCAAGTTGTTGAGCTTTTTGTCCTTGTAGCTTTAGTGTGTGAGTAGTCCCTGTTGCCATGCTGCTTGGATCTTGACTCTGAGACTGAAAGCTTAGGAGCGTAGAGCTGAAAAGAAAAGTGCCAATAGCAGGGTGTGGGTTCATTGTTTGATGGGTGAAGCTGAAATTGTAGGCAGCAAAGAACTTTCTCTCTCCGCTGGCACATTTGTTGAGCGGATGTCTTTGAGTTTGTTACCGGACTCTGCGAGAGTGAAAATGTTTGTTAGGGCAGAGGATTTCGTGTTGCCCTTTGAGTGTGGTGCAAAAGTGTTTGCACACTTGGAGGGGGAAGATCAGCAAAGTCTTTTTTTCCTGGCACAGTTAATTTGAGAGCAGGGACGTTTCCAACTCGGCTCTGTCCTTTGGAGCTGGCCTCGGTGCGTTTCCTTCTTTTGTTATTCGACAGCGCCATCGTGTGGTTATTTTGATGAGCGCTGGCAGACGGTGCCAGGGAAAAAGCCAAGCTGTTTGCGGCTCCGGCCTCATTGGTGTAGGAGCAGCGCAGGGAAGAGCTCCGCTGGGGGTCCTGGCTCTTAGAGACTGAGAGAATGTGATCCTGTATGTAGCACAGAAGGAAGTGGAATTGTTTCATTGTGGGCTGTGCAGTTTATAAGCTGCAAATGAAAAGGCAATTGCAGCGCAGCCTCTTCTTTTCTGTGTGATCAGCTGCTCAACATGTAACTCGCACACACTGAACTGCATCTACCTCCCTGGAGATATAAAATGTGTATATCACTTTCCTCAAACTCTATGTATTACCTTGCACTCTAGCAGATCCCAAACCGCTTCAAAACGTCCAGCAGCTACTCAAAAAGTCCAACAAAAAGCTAGTGCTGGCCTTTAGAGTGCCCTTGCAGTCCGTAAAATAGACGAAATGCACTAGGGCTTTGAATGCTTCTTCCCAACTATATAAATTCTCTCCAAGTGGCAAAGTCCATCATTACAGCAAAATTTTTCAGCTGGAGTTCTGACTGAGAGATGTGCCAGGACAGAAGGCATTTGCTCACCTACCCTTTTTCCCTGTGTAACGTGGTATTTGCAGTACAATTATTTTCAGTGTCGCTGTGTCCAAGCAGCTAGAGATTACACAGATAGAAGTGTCAAGAGAGATGCTGCTAAAGTACGCCCTTCTTATAGCAGCATTTAAATGGCACACAACGCCTTGCTGCTTTTTCTTTCCCACAGACACCTGCTGTCAATTTTTTCACTCTGGCTTCTTGATCAAAAATGTCCACCTGAAATGTCTTACAGAAATAGGCTCCAGGTGTAAAAACCAGTACGGGGCTACATTTTCTGCGTGCTCCACATAAGTCACATCAAACTCACTCATCAAACTTCACTCTCTCCTTCCATTCTCCACTGCCTCTACCCTTGTGTTCTCTGGATCTCAGAGTCTAAAGGCAGGCGCAATAGTTTCCACTGAGGGGTTGGAAGAGGTGTACAAGCAGCACAAATAGCTTCTGCGCTGCGCAGGCCATTTCTCTGCATTTTAGAGTCTAAGGGAAAGCGCTAGTGTTCCTGCGGAGAGCTGCAACAGCTGCAGAATATGTGTTGTCTTGGCACATGTTTGCAATCCACCATGATGGATCCTTAGTGAAACCAAACTGTGGTTCTGCTTCAAACATCTCACCCTGCTTGGCCACAAAGCTTTCGCTGACATGTCCCATTGCCTTTTTATTGCTGCGTTTCATTTTCAGAGTTTGTACGGAATCATTGCACTTTGCTTCTAAGCTGAACGTCCATACTGCTGGAGTCTCATATGTCCATTTTCTTCTCACACAAAAAAACTGCTTCCTTTAAAACATGCTGATGCGACCTGCTTTCTTGCTCAGCTGTAATTTTAGGGGTGTTCTCTGTCCCGCTTACAGTCTGAATCTAAACTAAGAAGTTTATGGGACACAGATGTGCCAAGACAAATAGTTTGCTTGGACCTTGCCACGTGTATTCAAAAGCATCCTTTCACTCCACCATCAAGTCTCTGCTTTACATCCTGCAAACTTCACACACACATACATACATACATACATACTGGAATGAGGCACTTTCTTTCTTTCTTTCTTTCTCAGCTACACTCACCTAACCCCCACGCTAACTTCTTTACCGCTTTTCTCTTGGCCTTGCTATGCATACTTTTCCTCTTAAGACACCCATTGTCTGGCCTACCCCTTCCCTACATTGCCTTGCCTTTCCTTTCCTATCCAACCTTGCATTTCTTTGTCATTCCTGGCCATTGTTTTCGTCTTCCTCCCTGACCCATCCATGTCTTTCCCTTGCCCTTCCTACCAGTCCAGTGCCTTGCACCACCCATCCCCCTTGCCACTTTGTCCAGTTTCCCTTCCCCTTTGTCCAGCTCCAATCTTTCATTTCCTTCTCCTTCTAGGACTCTCATTGCCTTGCTTGCCTCTCCTTTGTCTTGCCTGGCAAAGCCACCACTTTTCTTGGCGTTACCTTTGAACCTCTCCTCTCCCTTGCCTTGCATTCCCTTGCTCACTCGTCCCCCACCTGGAATTCAATACCCCTCTTTTTGCTGCATTTCTTCATCTTGCCTTGCCTTGCCTGCTTCTCCTAGGACTCTCAAGGCTTTCACGTACCTCCAGCGTTTCAGGAGCATGTGAGAGAAAGCCCAAAAGAGGTCACGTGCAAGCACACCCATCTGTCCTGGCAGCTTGCTTCTGGCACCTATCCTTACATGTCTTGAATTTTGGACATAAAATTCACATTTCACCTTTGCGCTTCAGGACCAGAATGACAGTTCTTTTGTATACCAAGGAAAGCAGGTAATCCAAGTGTTTTAGGTGCAGATTAGAGATGGCCCATGTGAGATCAAGGCCAGACAGAGAAGTCTGTCCTAGCCCCTTTTGTGTACCAGCAGTCTTTGAATGTACCTCTCATTTGTCTTGCCTTGGTGACCCCAAAGTTTCCTTGCCTTGCCCTGCCTTGCCTCCCTAGCCTTGCACTCCCTCCAGTGCCTACGCCCACACTTGACCTGCCTACTGCTTTCCTCCGGGGAAACCTAGCCTTGCCTAGGCCTTCCTGTTTCTGCCTGGCCTTCCTATGCCCATCCTTGCCTAGAAGTTCTGGGCCTTCTCTCACCTACCACTCCATTTGCTTGCCCCTCATGGCTCCAGCCTTGTCAGCTTCTCCCTTGACTTGCCTACAATTGCGCCTACACTTGGTTTGCATTGCAAAGAGCGGTAGGCAAGGCAAAGCAAAGCAAGGAAGGTCTTTCTAGGTCTTGCCAGGCAAGGCACACATAAGCAAGCAAGCAAAACAAGAGTAGACTAGCCACAGCATCAAAGGCAAGGCAAGGCCAAGTGACTCTGAGTGCCTTTCCTTGGCAAGTAAAAGATATAGTGACAATGTAATAGGGCAGGCGTTAAAGGTACCATGAGGAGGTATAGTCCAGCAAGATATTTATGTCGTAGACCCTTCTGTGCAGGAGCCATTGTTGGACATAGTACAGGACATGGCATACAGCTTGGCTTGGTAAGTTCCTGAAGGAGAATGGCAATGCTTTCTCATGGGAAGGAAAGCACGTAGCCCCAGAGTTGGAGGTGCAGATAAGAAGCTGTGTCGCGCAGCTCAAGGACGACAGCAGCTTCTTGTGCCGGCATATTTGGAAGCACTCCCTCAATTTGTACAGTCATTGAGTCAGTATCCATCTTTGGAAGGCTGTCTGCCTCTAGTAAGAGTGTTCTGACACCATTGTATGGGATCAGTCACTGGATGTTTTGGATTTTGGAGGAGGGGATGCCCTTTCTCTTGAAATGAGCTTCTTGTTCTTCTCTTTGGCAAAGAAATTAAGTTTGGATGGGCACTTTGGGTGGTCTCAGTGAATTTAAAGGTTTTTCCCAAGAGGTTTCCCTGTGGGTTAGAGCTGTTGAACTGACAGTGGGAATCTAGACACCAAGTTGTTGAGCTTTTTGTCCTTGTAGCTTTAGTGTGTGAGTAGTCCCTGTTGCCGTGCTGCTTGGATCTTGACTCTGAGACTGAAAGCTTAGGAGCGTAGAGCTGAAAAGAAAAGTGCCAATAGCAGGGTGTGTGTTTATTGTTTGATGGGTGAAGCTGAAATTGTAGGCAGCAAAGAACTTTCTCTCTCCGCTGGCACATTTGTTGAGCGGATGTCTTTGAGTTTGTTACCGGACTCTGCGAGAGTGAAAATGTTTGTTAGGGCAGAGGATTTCGTGTTGCCCTTTGAGTGTGGTGCAAAAGTGTTTGCACACTTGGAGGGGGAAGATCAGCAAAGTCTTTTTTTCCTGGCACAGTTAATTTGAGAGCAGGGACGTTTCCAACTCGGCTCTGTCCTTTGGAGCTGGCCTCGGTGCGTTTCCTTCTTTTGTTAGTCGACAGCGCCATCGTGTGGTTATTTTGATGAGCGCTGGCAGACGGTGCCAGGGAAAAAGCCAAGCTGTTTGCGGCTCCGGCCTCATTGGTGTAGGAGCAGCGCAGGGAAGAGCTCCGCTGGGGGTCCTGGCTCTTAGAGACTGAGAGAATGTGACCCTGTATGTAGCACAGAAAGAAGTGGAATTGTTTCATTGTGGGCTGTGCAGTTTATAAGCTGCAAATGAAAAGGCAATTGCAGCGCAGCCTCTTCTTTTCTGTGTGATCAGCTGCTCAACATGTAACTCGCACACACTGAACTGCATCCACCTCCCTGGAGATATAAAATGTGTATATCACTTTCCTCAAACTCTATGTATTACCTTGCACTCTAGCAGATCCCAAACCGCTTCAAAACGTCCAGCAGCTACTCAAAAAGAAAAAGTCCAACAAAAAGCTAGTGCTGGCCTTTATAGTGCCTTTGCAGTCCGTAAAATAGACGAAATGCACTAGGGCTTTGAATGCTTCTTCCCAACTATATAAATTCTCTCCAAGTGGCAAAGTCCATCATTACAGCAAAATTTTTCAGCTGGAGTTCTGACTGAGAGATGTGCCAGGACAGAAGGCATTTGCTGACCTACCCTTTTTCCCTGTGTAACTTGGTATTTGCAGTACAATTATTTTCAGTGTCGCTGTGTCCAAGCAGCTAGAGATTACACAGATAGAAGTGTCAAGAGAGATGCTGCTAAAGTACGCCCTTCTTATAGCAGCATTTAAATGGCACACGACGCCTTGCTGCTTTTTCTTTCCCAGAGAGACCTGCTGTCAATTTTTTCACTCTGGCTTCTTGATCAAAAATGTCCACCTGAAATGTCTTACAGAAATAGGCTCCAGGTGTAAAAACCAGTACGGGGCTACATTTTCTGCGTGCTCCACATAAGTCACATCAAACTCACTCATCAAACTTCGCTCTCTCCTTCCATTCTCCACTGCCTCTACCACTGTTTTCTCTGGATCTCAGAGTCTAAAGGCTGGCGTAATAGTTTCCACTGAGGGGTTGGAAGAGGTGTACAAGCAGCACAAATAGCTTCTGCGCTGCGCAGGCCATTTCTCTGCATTTTAGAGTCTAAGGGAAAGCGCTAGTGTTCCTGCGGAGAGCTGCAACAGCTGCAGAATATGTGTTGTCTTGGCACATGTTTGCAATCCACCATGATGGATCCTTAGTGAAACCAAACTGTGGTTCTGCTTCAAACATCTCACCCTGCTTGGCCACAAAGCTTTCGCTGACATGTCCCATTGCCTTTTTATTGCTGCGTTTCATTTTCAGAGTTTGTACGGAATCATTGCACTTTGCTTCTAAGCTGAACGTCCATACTGCTGGAGTCTCATATGTCCATTTTCTTCTCACACAAAAAAACTGCTTCCTTTAAAACATGCTGATGCGACCTGCTTTCTTGCTCAGCTGTAATTTTAGGGGTGTTCTCTGTCCCGCTTACAGTCTGAATCTAAACTAAGAAGTTTATGGGACACAGATGTGCCAAGACAAATAGTTTGCTTGGACCTTGCCACGTGTATTCAAAAGCATCCTTTCACTCCACCATCAAGTCTCTGCTTTACATCCTGCAAACTTCACACACACATACATACATACATACTGGAATGAGGCACTTTCTTTCTTTCTTTCTTTCTCAGCTACACTCACCTATCCCCCACGCTAACTTCTTTACCGCTTTTCTCTTGGCCTTGCTATGCATACTTTTCCTCTTAAGACACCCATTGTCTGGCCTACCCCTTCCCTACATTGCCTTGCCTTTCCTTTCCTATCCAACCTTGCATTTCTTTGTCATTCCTGGCCATTGTTTTCCTCTTCCTTCCTGACCCATCCATGTCTTTCCCTTGCCCTTCCTACCAGTCCAGTGCCTTGCACCACCCATCCCCCTTGCCACTTTGTCCGGTTTCCCTTCCCCTTTGTCCAGCTCCAATCTTTCATTTCCTTCTCCTTCTAGGACTCTCATTGCCTTGCTTGCCTCTCCTTTGTCTTGCCTGGCAAAGCCACCACTTTTCTTGGCGTTACCTTTGAACCTCTCCTCTCCCTTGCCTTGCATTCCCTTGCTCACTCGTCCCCCACCTGGAATTCAATACCCCTCTTTTTGCTGCATTTCTTCATCTTGCCTTGCCTTGCCTGCTTCTCCTAGGACTCTCAAGGCTTTCACGTACCTCCAGCGTTTCAGGAGCATGTGAGAGAAAGCCCAAAAGAGGTCACGTGCAAGCACACCCATCTGTCCTGGCAGCTTGCTTCTGGCACCTATCCTTACATGTCTTGAATTTTGGACATAAAATTCACATTTCACCTTTGCGCTTCAGGACCAGAATGACAGTTCTTTTGTATACCAAGGAAAGCAGGTAATCCAAGTGTTTTAGGTGCAGATTAGAGATGGCCCATGTGAGATCAAGGCCAGACAGAGAAGTCTGTCCTAGCCCCTTTTGTGTACCAGCAGTCTTTGAATGTACCTCTCATTTGTCTTGCCTTGGTGACCCAAAAGTTTCCTTGCCTTGCCCTGCCTTGCCTCCCTAGCCTTGCACTCCCTCCAGTGCCTACGCCCACACTTGACCTGCCTACTGCTTTCCTCCGGGGAAACCTAGCCTTGCCTAGGCCTTCCTGTTTCTGCCTGGCCTTCCTATGCCCATCCTTGCCTAGAAGTTCTGGGCCTTCTCTCACCTACCACTCCATTTGCTTGCCCCTCATGGCTCCAGCCTTGTCAGCTTCTCCCTTGACTTGCCTACAATTGCGCCTACACTTGGTTTGCATTGCAAAGAGCGGTAGGCAAGGCAAAGCAAAGCAAGGAAGGTCTTTCTAGGTCTTGCCAGGCAAGGCACACATAAGCAAGCAAGCAAAACAAGAGTAGACTAGCCACAGCATCAAAGGCAAGGCAAGGCCAAGTGACTCTGAGTGCCTTTCCTTGGCAAGTAAAAGATATAGTGACAATGTAATAGGGCAGGCGTTAAAGGTACCATGAGGAGGTATAGTCCAGCAAGATATTTATGTCGTAGACCCTTCTGTGCAGGAGCCATTGTTGGACATAGTACAGGACATGGCATACAGCTTGGCTTGGTAAGTTCCTGAAGGAGAATGGCAATGCTTTCTCATGGGAAGGAAAGCACGTAGCCCCAGAGTTGGAGGTGCAGATAAGAAGCTGTGTCGCGCAGCTCAAGGACGACAGCAGCTTCTTGTGCCGGCATATTTGGAAGCACTCCCTCAATTTGTACAGTCATTGAGTCAGTATCCATCTTTGGAAGGCTGTCTGCCTCTAGTAAGAGTGTTCTGACACCATTGTATGGGATCAGTCACTGGATGTTTTGGATTTTGGAGGAGGGGATGCCATTTCTCTTGAAATGAGCTTCTTGTTCTTCTCTTTGGCAAAGAAATTAAGTTTGGATGGGCACTTTGGGTGGTCTCAGTGAATTTAAAGGTTTTTCCCAAGAGGTTTCCCTGTGGGTTAGAGCTGTTGAACTGACAGTGGGAATCTAGACACCAAGTTGTTGAGCTTTTTGTCCTTGTAGCTTTAGTGTGTGAGTAGTCCCTGTTGCCGTGCTGCTTGGATCTTGACTCTGAGACTGAAAGCTTAGGAGCGTAGAGCTGAAAAGAAAAGTGCCAATAGCAGGGTGTGTGTTTATTGTTTGATGGGTGAAGCTGAAATTGTAGGCAGCAAAGAACTTTCTCTCTCCGCTGGCACATTTGTTGAGCGGATGTCTTTGAGTTTGTTACCGGACTCTGCGAGAGTGAAAATGTTTGTTAGGGCAGAGGATTTCGTGTTGCCCTTTGAGTGTGGTGCAAAAGTGTTTGCACACTTGGAGGGGGAAGATCAGCAAAGTCTTTTTTTCCTGGCACAGTTAATTTGAGAGCAGGGACGTTTCCAACTCGGCTCTGTCCTTTGGAGCTGGCCTCGGTGCGTTTCCTTCTTTTGTTAGTCGACAGCGCCATCGTGTGGTTATTTTGATGAGCGCTGGCAGACGGTGCCAGGGAAAAAGCCAAGCTGTTTGCGGCTCCGGCCTCATTGGTGTAGGAGCAGCGCAGGGAAGAGCTCCGCTGGGGGTCCTGGCTCTTAGAGACGGAGAGAATGTGATCCTGTATGTAGCACAGAAGGAAGTGGAATTGTTTCATTGTGGGCTGTGCAGTTTATAAGCTGCAAATGAAAAGGCAATTGCAGCGCAGCCTCTTCTTTTCTGTGTGATCAGCTGCTCAACATGTAACTCGCACACACTGAACTGCATCCACCTCCCTGGAGATATAAAATGTGTACATCACTTTCCTCAAACTCTATGTATTACCTTGCACTCTAGCAGATCCCAAACCGCTTCAAAACGTCCAGCAGCTACTCAAAAAGAAAAAGTCCAACAAAAAGCTAGTGCTGGCCTTTAGAGTGCCTTTGCAGTCCGTAAAATGGACGAAATGCACTAGGGCTTTGAATGCTTCTTCCCAACTATATAAATTCTCTCCAAGTGGCAAAGTCCATCATTACAGCAAAATTTTTCAGCTGGAGTTCTGACTGAGAGATGTGCCAGGACAGAAGGCATTTGCTGACCTACCCTTTTTCCCTGTGTAACTTGGTATTTGCAGTGCAATTATTTTCAGTGTCGCTGTGTCCAAGCAGCTAGAGATTACACAGATAGAAGTGTTTAGAGAGATGCTGCTAAAGTACGCCCTTCTTATAGCAGCATTTAAATGGCACACGACGCCTTGCTGCTTTTTCTTTCCCAGAGAGACCTGCTGTCAATTTTTTCACTCTGGCTTCTTGATCAAAAATGTCCACCTGAAATGTCTTACAGAAATAGGCTCCAGGTGTAAAAACCAGTACGGTGCTACATTTTCTGCGTGCTCCACATAAGTCACATCAAACTCACTCATCAAACTTCACTCTCTCCTTCCATTCTCCACTGCCTCTACCATTGTGTTCTCTGGATCTCAGAGTCTAAAGGCAGGCGCAATAGTTTCCACTGAGGGGTTGGAAGAGGTGTACAAGCAGCACAAATAGCTTCTGCGCTGTGCAGGCCATTTCTCTGCATTTTAGAGTCTAAGGGAAAGCGCTAGTGTTCCTGCGGAGAGCTGCAACAGCTGCAGAATATGTGTTGTCTTGGCACATGTTTGCAATCCACCATGATGGATCCTTAGTGAAACCAAACTGTGGTTCTGCTTCAAACATCTCACCCTGCTTGGCCACAAAGCTTTCGCTGACATGTCCCATTGCCTTTTTATTGCTGCCTTTCATTTTCAGAGTTTGTACGGAATCATTGCACTTTGCTTCTAAGCTGAACGTCGATACTGCTGGAGTCTCATATGTCCATTTTCTTCTCACACAAAAAAACTGCTTCCTTTAAAACATGCTGATGCGACCTGCTTTCTTGCTCAGCTGTAATTTTAGGGGTGTTCTCTGTCCCGCTTACAGTCTGAATCTAAACTAAGAAGTTTATGGGACACAGATGTGCCAAGACAAATAGTTTGCTTGGACCTTGCCACGTGTATTCAAAAGCATCCTTTCACTCCACCATCAAGTCTCTGCTTTACATCCTGCAAACTTCACACACACATACATACATACATACTGGAATGAGGCACTTTCTTTCTTTCTTTCTTTCTCAGCTACACTCACCTATCCCCCACGCTAACTTTTTTACCGCTTTTCTCTTGGCCTTGCTATGCATACTTTTCCTCTTAAGACACCCATTGTCTGGCCTACCCCTTCCCTACATTGCCTTGCCTTTCCTTTCCTATCCAACCTTGCATTTCTTTGTCATTCCTGGCCATTGTTTTCCTCTTCCTTCCTGACCCATCCATGTCTTTCCCTTGCCCTTCCTACCAGTCCAGTGCCTTGCACCACCCATCCCCCTTGCCACTTTGTCCAGTTTCCCTTCCCCTTTGTCCAGCTCCAATCTTTCATTTCCTTCTCCTTCTAGGACTCTCATTGCCTTGCTTGCCTCTCCTTTGTCTTGCCTGGCAAAGCCACCACTTTTCTTGGCGTTACCTTTGAACCTCTCCTCTCCCTTGCCTTGCATTCCCTTGCTCACTCGTCCCCCACCTGGAATTCAATACCCCTCTTTTTGCGGAATTTCTTCATCTTGCCTTGCCCTGCCTGCTTCTCCTAGGACTCTCAAGGCTTTCACGTACCTCCAGCGTTTCAGGAGCATGTGAGAGGAAGCCCAAAAGAGGTCACGTGCAAGCACACCCATCTGTCCTGGCAGCTTGCTTCTGGCACCTATCCTTACATGTCTTGAATTTTGGACATAAAATTCACATTTCACCTTTTCGCTTCAGGACCAGAATGACAGTTCTTTTGTATACCAAGGAAAGCAGGTAATCCAAGTGTTTTAGGTGCAGATTAGAGATGGCCCATGTGAGATCAAGGCCAGAAAGAGAAGTCTGTCCTAGCCCCTTTTGTGTACCAGCAGTCTTTGAATGTACCTCTCATTTGTCTTGCCTTGGTGACCCAAAAGTTTCCTTGCCTTGCCCTGCCTTGCCTCCCTAGCCTTGCACTCCCTCCAGTGCCTACGCCCACACTTGACCTGCCTACTGCTTTCCTCCGGGGAAACCTAGCCTTGCCTAGGCCTTCCTGTTTCTGCCTGGCCTTCCTATGCCCATCCTTGCCTAGAAGTTCTGGGCCTTCTCTCACCTACCACTCCATTTGCTTGCCCCTCATGGCTCCAGCCTTGTCAGCTTCTCCCTTGACTTGCCTACAATTGCGCCTACACTTGGTTTGCATTGCAAAGAGCGGTAGGCAAGGCAAAGCAAAGCAAGGAAGGTCTTTCTAGGTCTTGCCAGGCAAGGCACACATAAGCAAGCAAGCAAAACAAGAGTAGACTAGCCACAGCATCAAAGGCAAGGCAAGGCCAAGTGACTCTGAGTGCCTTTCCTTGGCAAGTAAAAGATATAGTGACAATGTAATAGGGCAGGCGTTAAAGGTACCATGAGGAGGTATAGTCCAGCAAGATATTTATGTCGTAGACCCTTCTGTGCAGGAGCCATTGTTGGACATAGTACAAGACATGGCATACAGCTTGGCTTGGTAAGTTCCTGAAGGAGAATGGCAATGCTTTCTCATGGGAAGGAAAGCACGTAGCCCCAGAGTTGGAGGTGCAGATAAGAAGCTGTGTCGCGCAGCTCAAGGACGACAGCAGCTTCTTGTGCCGGCATATTTGGAAGCACTCCCTCAATTTGTACAGTCATTGAGCCAGTATCCATCTTTGGAAGGCTGTCTGCCTCTAGTAAGAGTGTTCTGACACCATTGTATGGGATCAGTCACTGGATGTTTTGGATTTTGGAGGAGGGGATGCCCTTTCTCTTGAAATGAGCTTCTTGTTCTTCTCTTTGGCAAAGAAATTAAGTTTGGATGGGCACTTTGGGTGGTCTCAGTGAATTTAAAGGTTTTTCCCAAGAGGTTTCCCTGTGGGTTAGAGCTGTTGAACTGACAGTGGGAATCTAGACACCAAGTTGTTGAGCTTTTTGTCCTTGTAGCTTTAGTGTGTGAGTAGTCCCTGTTGCCGTGCTGCTTGGATCTTGACTCTGAGACTGAAAGCTTAGGAGCGTAGAGCTGAAAAGAAAAGTGCCAATAGCAGGGTGTGTGTTTATTGTTTGATGGGTGAAGCTGAAATTGTAGGCAGCAAAGAACTTTCTCTCTCCGCTGGCACATTTGTTGAGCGGATGTCTTTGAGTTTGTTACCGGACTCTGCGAGAGTGAAAATGTTTGTTAGGGCAGAGGATTTCGTGTTGCCCTTTGAGTGTGGTGCAAAAGTGTTTGCACACTTGGAGGGGGAAGATCAGCAAAGTCTTTTTTTCCTGGCACAGTTAATTTGAGAGCAGGGACGTTTCCAACTCGGCTCTGTCCTTTGGAGCTGGCCTCGGTGCGTTTCCTTCTTTTGTTAGTCGACAGCGCCATCGTGTGGTTATTTTGATGAGCGCTGGCAGACGGTGCCAGGGAAAAAGCCAAGCTGTTTGCGGCTCCGGCCTCATTGGTGTAGGAGCAGCGCAGGGAAGAGCTCCGCTGGGGGTCCTGGCTCTTAGAGACTGAGAGAATGTGATCCTGTATGTAGCACAGAAGGAAGTGGAATTGTTTCATTGTGGGCTGTGCAGTTTATAAGCTGCAAATGAAAAGGCAATTGCAGCGCAGCCTCTTCTTTTCTGTGTGATCAGCTGCTCAACATGTAACTCGCACACACTGAACTGCATCCACCTCCCTGGAGATATAAAATGTGTATATCACTTTCCTCAAACTCTATGTATTACCTTGCACTCTAGCAGATCCCAAACCGCTTCAAAACGTCCAGCAGCTACTCAAAAAGAAAAAGTCCAACAAAAAGCTAGTGCTGGCCTTTAGAGTGCCTTTGCAGTCCGTAAAATGGACGAAATGCACTAGGGCTTTGAATGCTTCTTCCCAACTATATAAATTCTCTCCAAGTGGCAAAGTCCATCATTACAGCAAAATTTTTCAGCTGGAGTTCTGACTGAGAGATGTGCCAGGACAGAAGGCATTTGCTGACCTACCCTTTTTCCCTGTGTCACTTGGTATTTGCAGTACAATTATTTTCAGTGTCGCTGTGTCCAAGCAGCTAGAGATTACACAGATAAAAGTGTCAAGAGAGATGCTGCTGAAGTACGCCCTTCTTATAGCAGCATTTAAATGGCACACGACGCCTTGCTGCTTTTTCTTTCCCAGAGAGACCTGCTGTCAATTTTTTCACTCTGGCTTCTTGATCAAAAATGTCCACCTGAAATGTCTTACAGAAATAGGCTCCAGGTGTAAAAACCAGTACGGGGCTACATTTTCTGCGTGCTCCACATAAGTCACATCAAACTCACTCATCAAACTTCACTCTCTCTTTCCATTCTCCACTGCCTCTACCATTGTGTTCTCTGGATCTCAGAGTCTAAAGGCAGGCGCAATAGTTTCCACTGAGGGGTTGGAAGAGGTGTACAAGCAGCACAAATAGCTTCTGCGCTGTGCAGGCCATTTCTCTGCATTTTAGAGTCTAAGGGAAAGCGCTAGTGTTCCTGCGGAGAGCTGCAACAGCTGCAGAATATGTGTTGTCTTGGCACATGTTTGCAATCCACCATGATGGATCCTTAGTGAAACCAAACTGTGGTTCTGCTTCAAACATCTCACCCTGCTTGGCCACAAAGCTTTCGCTGACATGTCCCATTGCCTTTTTATTGCTGCGTTTCATTTTCAGAGTTTGTACGGAATCATTGCACTTTGCTTCTAAGCTGAACGTCCATACTGCTGGAGTCTCATATGTCCATTTTCTTCTCACACAAAAAAACTGCTTCCTTTAAAACATGCTGATGCGACCTGCTTTCTTGCTCAGCTGTAATTTTAGGGGTGTTCTCTGTCCCGCTTACAGTCTGAATCTAAACTAAGAAGTTTATGGGACACAGATGTGCCAAGACAAATAGTTTGCTTGGACCTTGCCACGTGTATTCAAAAGCATCCTTTCACTCCACCATCAAGTCTCTGCTTTACATCCTGCAAACTTCACACACACATGCATACATACATACTGGAATGAGGCACTTTCTTTCTTTCTTTCTCAGCTACACTCACCTATCCCCCACGCTAACTTCTTTACCGCTTTTTTCTTGGCCTTGCTATGCATACTTTTCCTCTTAAGACACCCATTGTCTGGCCTACCCCTTCCCTACATTGCCTTGCCTTTCCTTTCCTATCCAACCTTGCATTTCTTTGTCATTCCTGGCCATTGTTTTCCTCTTCCTTCCTGACCCATCCATGTCTTTCCCTTGCCCTTCCTACCAGTCCAGTGCCTTGCACCACCCATCCCCCTTGCCACTTTGTCCGGTTTCCCTTCCCCTTTGTCCAGCTCCAATCTTTCATTTCCTTCTCCTTCTAGGACTCTCATTGCCTTGCTTGCCTCTCCTTTGTCTTGCCTGGCAAAGCCACCACTTTTCTTGGCGTTACCTTTGAACCTCTCCTCTCCCTTGCCTTGCATTCCCTTGCTCACTCGTCCCCCACCTGGAATTCAATACCCCTCTTTTTGCAGAATTTTTTCATCTAGCCTTGTCCTGCCTGCTTCTCCTAGGACTCTCAAGGCTTTCACGTACCTCCAGCGTTTCAGGAGCATGTGAGAGGAAGCCCAAAAGAGGTCACGTGCAAGCACACCCATCTGTCCTGGCAGCTTGCTTCTGGCACCTATCCTTACATGTCTTGAATTTTGGACATAAAATTCACATTTCACCTTTGCGCTTCAGGACCAGAATGACAGTTCTTTTGTATACCAAGGAAAGCAGGTAATCCAAGTGTTTTAGGTGCAGATTAGAGATGGCCCATGTGAGATCAAGGCCAGCCAGAGAAGTCTGTCCTAGCCCCTTTTGTGTACCAGCAGTCTTTGAATGTACCTCTCATTTGTCTTGCCTTGGTGACCCAAAAGTTTCCTTGCCTTGCCCTGCCTTGCCTCCCTAGCCTTGCACTCCCTCCAGTGCCTACGCCCACACTTGATCTGCCTACTGCTTTCCTCCAGGGAAACCTAGCCTTGCCTAGCCCCTCCTGTTTCTGCCTGGCCTTCCTATGCCCATCCTTGCCTAGAAGTTCTGGGCCTTCTCTCACCTACCACTCCATTTGCTTGCCCCTCATGGCTCCAGCCTTGTCAGCTTCTCCCTTGACTTGCCTACAATTGCGCCTACACTTGGTTTGCATTGCAAAGAGCGGTAGGCAAGGCAAAGCAAAGCAAGGTAGGTCTTTCTAGGTCTTGCCAGGCAAGGCACACATAAGCAAGCAAGCAAAACAAGAGTAGACTAGCCACAGCATCAAAGGCAAGGCAAGGCCAAGTGACTCTGAGTGCCTTTCCTTGGCAAGTAAAAGATATAGTGACAATGTAATAGGGCAGGCGTTAAAGGTACCATGAGGAGGTATAGTCCAGCAAGATATTTATGTCGTAGACCCTTCTGTGCAGGAGCCATTGTTGGACATAGTACAAGACATGGCATACAGCTTGGCTTGGTAAGTTCCTGAAGGAGAATGGCAATGCTTTCTCATGGGAAGGAAAGCACGTAGCCCCAGAGTTGGAGGTGCAGATAAGAAGCTGTGTCGCGCAGCTCAAGGACGACAGCAGCTTCTTGTGCCGGCATATTTGGAAGCACTCCCTCAATTTGTACAGTCATTGAGTCAGTATCCATCTTTGGAAGGCTGTCTGCCTCTAGTAAGAGTGTTCTGACACCATTGTATGGGATCAGTCACTGGATGTTTTGGATTTTGGAGGAGGGGATGCCCTTTCTCTTGAAATGAGCTTCTTGTTCTTCTCTTTGGCAAAGAAATTAAGTTTGGATGGGCACTTTGGGTGGTCTCAGTGAATTTAAAGGTTTTTCCCAAGAGGTTTCCCTGTGGGTTAGAGCTGTTGAACTGACAGTGGGAATCTAGACACCAAGTTGTTGAGCTTTTTGTCCTTGTAGCTTTAGTGTGTGAGTAGTCCCTGTTGCCGTGCTGCTTGGATCTTGACTCTGAGACTGAAAGCTTAGGAGCGTAGAGCTGAAAAGAAAAGTGCCAATAGCAGGGTGTGTGTTTATTGTTTGATGGGTGAAGCTGAAATTGTAGGCAGCAAAGAACTTTCTCTCTCCGCTGGCACATTTGTTGAGCGGATGTCTTTGAGTTTGTTACCGGACTCTGCGAGAGTGAAAATGTTTGTTAGGGCAGAGGATTTCGTGTTGCCCTTTGAGTGTGGTGCAAAAGTGTTTGCACACTTGGAGGGGGAAGATCAGCAAAGTCTTTTTTTCCTGGCACAGTTAATTTGAGAGCAGGGACGTTTCCAACTCGGCTCTGTCCTTTGGAGCTGGCCTCGGTGCGTTTCCTTCTTTTGTTATTCGACAGCGCCATCGTGTGGTTATTTTGATGAGCGCTGGCAGACGGTGCCAGGGAAAAAGCCAAGCTGTTTGCGGCTCCGGCCTCATTGGTGTAGGAGCAGCGCAGGGAAGAGCTCCGCTGGGTGTCCTGGCACTTAGAGACTGAGAGAATGTGATCCTGTATGTAGCACAGAAGGAAGTGGAATTGTTTCATTGTGGGCTGTGCAGTTTATAAGCTGCAAATGAAAAGGCAATTGCAGCGCAGCCTCTTCTTTTCTGTGTGATCAGCTGCTCAACATGTAACTCGCACACACTGAACTGCATCCACCTCCCTGGAGATATAAAATGTGTATATCACTTTCCTCAAACTCTATGTATTACCTTGCACTCTAGCAGATCCCAAACCGCTTCAAAACGTCCAGCAGCTACTCAAAAAGAAAAAGTCCAACAAAAAGCTAGTGCTGGCCTTTAGAGTGCCTTTGCAGTCCGTAAAATAGACGAAATGCACTAGGGCTTTGAATGCTTCTTCCCAACTATATAAATTCTCTCCAAGTGGCAAAGTCCATCATTACAGCAAAATTTTTCAGCTGGAGTTCTGACTGAGAGATGTGCCAGGACAGAAGGCATTTGCTGACCTACCCTTTTTCCCTGTGTAACTTGGTATTTGCAGTACAATTATTTTCAGTGCCGCTGTTTCCAAGCAGCTAGAGATTACATAGATAGAAGTGTCAAGAGAGATGCTGCTAAAGTACACCCTTCTTATAGCAGCATTTAAATGGCACACGATGCCTTGCTGCTTTTTCTTTCCCAGAGAGACCTGCTGTCAATTTTTTCACTCTGGCTTCTTGATCAAAAATGTCCACCTGAAGTGTCTTACAGAAATAGGCTCCAGGTGTAAAAACCAGTACGGGGCTACATTTTCTGCGTGCTCCACATAAGTCACATCAAACTCACTCATCAAACTTCACTCTCTCCTTCCATTCTCCACTGCCTCTACCATTGTGTTCTCTGGATCTCAGAGTCTAAAGGCAGGCGCAATAGTTTCCACTGAGGGGTTGGAAGAGGTGTACAAGCAGCACAAATAGCTTCTGCGCTGCGCAGGCCATTTCTCTGCATTTTAGAGTCTAAGGGAAAGCGCTAGTGTTCCCGCAAAGAGCTGCAACAGCTGCAGAATATGTGTTGTCTTGGCACATGTTTGCAATCCACCATGATGGATCCTTAGTGAAACCAAACTGTGGTTCTGCTTCAAACATCTCACCCTGCTTGGCCACAAAGCTTTCGCTGACATGTCCCATTGCCTTTTTATTGCTGCGTTTCATTTTCAGAGTTTGTACGGAATCATTGCGCTTTGCTTCTAAGCTGAACGTCGATACTGCTGGAGTCTCATATGTCCATTTTCTTCTCACACAAAAAAACTGCTTCCTTTAAAACATGCTGATGCGACCTGCTTTCTTGCTCAGCTGTAATTTTAGGGGTGTTCTCTGTCCCGCTTACAGTCTGAATCTAAACTAAGAAGTTTATGGGACACAGATGTGCCAAGACAAATAGTTTGCTTGGACCTTGCCACGTGTATTCAAAAGCATCCCTTTACTCCACCATCACGTCACTGCTTTCTTCTGCTTTACATCCTGCAAACTTCACACACACATACATACATACATACTGGAATGAGGCACTTTCTTTCTTTCCTTCTCAGCTACACTCACCTATCCCCCACGCTAATTTCTTTACCGCTTTTCTTTTGGCCTTGCTATGCATACTTTTCCTCTTAAGACACCCATTGTCTGGCCTACCCCTTCCCTACATTGCCTTGCCTTTCCTTTCCTATCCAACCTTGCATTTCTTTGTCGTTCCTGGCCATTGTTTTCCTCTTCCTTCCTGACCCATCCATGTCTTTCCCTTGCCCTTCCTACCAGTCCAGTGCCTTGCACCACCCATCCCCCTTGCCACTTTGTCCAGTTTCCCTTCCCCTTTGTCCAGCTCCAATCTTTCATTTCCTTCTCCTTCTAGGACTCTCATTGCCTTGCTTGCCTCTCCTTTGTCTTGCCTGGCAAAGCCACCACTTTTCTTGGCGTTACCTTTGAACCTCTCCTCTCCCTTGCCTTGCATTCCCTTGCTCACTCGTCCCCCACCTGGAATTCAATACCCCTCTTTTTGCGGCATTTCTTCATCTTGCCTTGCCCTGCCTGCTTCTCCTAGGACTCTCAAGGCTTTCACGTACCTCCAGCGTTTCAGGAGCATGTGAGAGGAAGCCCAAAAGAGGTCACGTGCAAGCACACCCATCTGTCCTGGCAGCTTGCTTCTGGCACCTATCCTTACATGTCTTGAATTTTGGACATAAAATTCACATTTCACCTTTGCGCTTCAGGACCAGAATGACAGTTCTTTTGTATACCAAGGAAAGCAGGTAATCCAAGTGTTTTAGGTGCAGATTAGAGATGGCCCATGTGAGATCAAGGCCAGCCAGAGAAGTCTGTCCTAGCCCCTTTTGTGTACCAGCAGTCTTTGAATGTACCTCTCATTTGTCTTGCCTTGGTGACCCAAAAGTTTCCTTGCCTTGCCCTGCCTTGCCTCCCTAGCCTTGCACTCCAGCCAGTGCCTACGCCCACACTTGATCTGCCTACTGCTTTCCTCCAGGGAAACCTAGCCTTGCCTAGCCCCTCCTGTTTCTGCCTGGCCTTCCTATGCCCATCCTTGCCTAGAAGTTCTGGGCCTTCTCTCACCTACCACTCCATTTGCTTGCCCCTCATGGCTCCAGCCTTGTCAGCTTCTCCCTTGACTTGCCTACAATTGCGCCTACACTTGGTTTGCATTGCAAAGAGCGGTAGGCAAGGCAAAGCAAAGCAAGGAAGGTCTTTCTAGGTCTTGCCAGGCAAGGCACACATAAGCAAGCAAGCAAAACAAGAGTAGACTAGCCACAGCATCAAAGGCAAGGCAAGGCCAAGTGACTCTGAGTGCCTTTCCTTGGCAAGTAAAAGATATAGTGACAATGTAATAGGGCAGGCGTTAAAGGTACCATGAGGAGGTATAGTCCAGCAAAATATTTATGTCGTAGACCCTTCTGTGCAGGAGCCATTGTTGGACATACTACAGGACATGGCATACAGTTTGGCTTGGTAAGTTCCTGAAGGAGAATGGCAATGCTTTCTCATGGGAAGGA
The DNA here is from genome assembly GCF_030490865.1 of Poecile atricapillus. Lineage (NCBI taxonomy): Eukaryota > Metazoa > Chordata > Aves > Passeriformes > Paridae > Poecile > Poecile atricapillus. The sequence continues at coordinate 70,561,930 of NC_081288.1, forward strand.
AAGCACATAGCCCCAGAGTTGGAGGTGCAGATAAGAAGCTGTGTCGCGCAGCTCAAGGACGACAGCAGCTTCTTGTGCCGGCATATTTGGAAGCACTCCCTCAATTTGTACAGTCATTGAGTCAGTATCCATCTTTGGAAGGCTGTCTGCCTCTAGTAAGAGTGTTCTGACACCATTGTATGGGATCAGTCACTGGATGTTTTGGATTTTGGAGGAGGGGATGCCATTTCTCTTGAAATGAGCTTCTTGTTCTTCGCTTTGGCAAAGAAATTAAGTTTGGATGGGCACTTTGGGTGGTCTCAGTGAATTTAAAGGTTTTTCCCAAGAGGTTTCCCTGTGGGTTAGAGCTGTTGAACTGACAGTGGGAATCTAGGCAGCAAGTTGTTGAGCTTTTTGTCCTTGTAGCTTTAGTGTGTGAGTAGTCCCTGTTGCCATGCTGCTGGGATCTTGACTCTGAGACTGAAAGCTTAGGAGCGTAGAGCTGAAAAGAAAAGTGCCAATAGCAGGGTGTGTGTTTATTGTTTGATGGGTGAAGCTGAAATTGTAGGCAGCAAAGAACTTTCTCTCTCCGCTGGCACATTTGTTGAGCGGATGTCTTTGAGTTTGTTACCGGACTCTGCGAGAGTGAAAATGTTTGTTAGGGCAGAGGATTTCGTGTTGCCCTTTGAGTGTGGTGCAAAAGTGTTTGCACACTTGGAGGGGGAAGATCAGCAAAGTCTTTTTTTCCTGGCACAGTTAATTTGAGAGCAGGGACGTTTCCAACTCGGCTCTGTCCTTTGGAGCTGGCCTCGGTGCGTTTCCTTCTTTTGTTAGTCGACAGCGCCATCGTGTGGTTATTTTGATGAGCGCTGGCAGACGGTGCCAGGGAAAAAGCCAAGCTGTTTGCGGCTCCGGCCTCATTGGTGTAGGAGCAGCGCAGGGAAGAGCTCCGCTGGGTGTCCTGGCACTTAGAGACTGAGAGAATGTGATCCTGTATGTAGCACAGAAGGAAGTGGAATTGTTTCATTGTGGGCTGTGCAGTTTATAAGCTGCAAATGAAAAGGCAATTGCAGCGCAGCCTCTTCTTTTCTGTGTGATCAGCTGCTCAACATGTAACTCGCACACACTGAACTGCATCCACCTCCCTGGAGATATAAAATGTGTATATCACTTTCCTCAAACTCTATGTATTACCTTGCACTCTAGCAGATCCCAAACCGCTTCAAAACGTCCAGCAGCTACTCAAAAAGAAAAAGTCCAACAAAAAGCTAGTGCTGGCCTTTAGAGTGCCTTTGCAGTCCGTAAAATAGACGAAATGCACTAGGGCTTTGAATGCTTCTTCCCAACTATATAAATTCTCTCCAAGTGGCAAAGTCCATCATTACAGCAAAATTTTTCAGCTGGAGTTCTGACTGAGAGATGTGCCAGGACAGAAGGCATTTGCTGACCTACCCTTTTTCCCTGTGTAACTTGGTATTTGCAGTACAATTATTTTCAGTGCCGCTGTGTCCAAGCAGCTAGAGATTACATAGATAGAAGTGTCAAGAGAGATGCTGCTAAAGTACGCCCTTCTTATAGCAGCATTTAAATGGCACACGATGCCTTGCTGCTTTTTCTTTCCCAGAGAGACCTGCTGTCAATTTTTTCACTCTGGCTTCTTGATCAAAAATGTCCACCTGAAGTGTCTTACAGAAATAGGCTCCAGGTGTAAAAACCAGTACGGGGCTACATTTTCTGCGTGCTCCACATAAGTCACATCAAACTCACTCATCAAACTTCACTCTCTCCTTCCATTCTCCACTGCCTCTACCATTGTGTTCTCTGGATCTCAGAGTCTAAAGGCAGGCGCAATAGTTTCCACTGAGGGGTTGGAAGAGGTGTACAAGCAGCACAAATAGCTTCTGCGCTGCGCAGGCCATTTCTCTGCATTTTAGAGTCTAAGGGAAAGCGCTAGTGTTCCCGCAAAGAGCTGCAACAGCTGCAGAATATGTGTTGTCTTGGCACATGTTTGCAATCCACCATGATGGATCCTTAGTGAAACCAAACTGTGGTTCTGCTTCAAACATCTCACCCTGCTTGGCCACAAAGCTTTCGCTGACATGTCCCATTGCCTTTTTATTGCTGCGTTTCATTTTCAGAGTTTGTACGGAATCATTGCGCTTTGCTTCTAAGCTGAACGTCGATACTGCTGGAGTCTCATATGTCCATTTTCTTCTCACACAAAAAAACTGCTTCCTTTAAAACATGCTGATGCGACCTGCTTTCTTGCTCAGCTGTAATTTTAGGGGTGTTCTCTGTCCCGCTTACAGTCTGAATCTAAACTAAGAAGTTTATGGGACACAGATGTGCCAAGACAAATAGTTTGCTTGGACCTTGCCACGTGTATTCAAAAGCATCCCTTTACTCCACCATCACGTCACTGCTTTCTTCTGCTTTACATCCTGCAAACTTCACACACACATACATACATACATACTGGAATGAGGCACTTTCTTTCTTTCCTTCTCAGCTACACTCACCTATCCCCCACGCTAATTTCTTTACCGCTTTTCTTTTGGCCTTGCTATGCATACTTTTCCTCTTAAGACACCCATTGTCTGGCCTACCCCTTCCCTACATTGCCTTGCCTTTCCTTTCCTATCCAACCTTGCATTTCTTTGTCGTTCCTGGCCATTGTTTTCCTCTTCCTTCCTGACCCATCCATGTCTTTCCCTTGCCCTTCCTACCAGTCCAGTGCCTTGCACCACCCATCCCCCTTGCCACTTTGTCCAGTTTCCCTTCCCCTTTGTCCAGCTTCAATCTTTCATTTCCTTCTCCTTCTAGGACTCTCATTGCCTTGCTTGCCTCTCCTTTGTCTTGCCTGGCAAAGCCACCATTTTTCTTGGCGTTACCTTTGAACCTCTCCTCTCCCTTGCCTTGCATTCCCTTGCTCACTCGTCCCCCACCTGGAATTCAATACCCCTCTTTTTGCGGCATTTCTTCATCTTGCCTTGCCCTGCCTGCTTCTCCTAGGACTCTCAAGGCTTTCACGTACCTCCAGCGTTTCAGGAGCATGTGAGAGGAAGCCCAAAAGAGGTCACGTGCAAGCACACCCATCTGTCCTGGCAGCTTGCTTCTGGCACCTATCCTTACATGTCTTGAATTTTGGACATAAAATTCACATTTCACCTTTGCGCTTCAGGACCAGAATGACAGTTCTTTTGTATACCAAGGAAAGCAGGTAATCCAAGTGTTTTAGGTGCAGATTAGAGATGGCCCATGTGAGATCAAGGCCAGCCAGAGAAGTCTGTCCTAGCCCCTTTTGTGTACCAGCAGTCTTTGAATGTACCTCTCATTTGTCTTGCCTTGGTGACCCAAAAGTTTCCTTGCCTTGCCCTGCCTTGCCTCCCTAGCCTTGCACTCCCTCCAGTGCCTACGCCCACACTTGATCTGCCTACTGCTTTCCTCCAGGGAAACCTAGCCTTGCCTAGCCCCTCCTGTTTCTGCCTGGCCTTCCTATGCCCATCCTTGCCTAGAAGTTCTGGGCCTTCTCTCACCTACCACTCCATTTGCTTGCCCCTCATGGCTCCAGCCTTGTCAGCTTCTCCCTTGACTTGCCTACAATTGCGCCTACACTTGGTTTGCATTGCAAAGAGCGGTAGGCAAGGCAAAGCAAAGCAAGGAAGGTCTTTCTAGGTCTTGCCAGGCAAGGCACACATAAGCAAGCAAGCAAAACAAGAGTAGACTAGCCACAGCATCAAAGGCAAGGCAAGGCCAAGTGACTCTGAGTGCCTTTCCTTGGCAAGTAAAAGATATAGTGACAATGTAATAGGGCAGGCGTTAAAGGTACCATGAGGAGGTATAGTCCAGCAAGATATTTATGTCGTAGACCCTTCTGTGCAGGAGCCATTGTTGGACATACTACAGGACATGGCATACAGTTTGGCTTGGTAAGTTCCTGAAGGAGAATGGCAATGCTTTCTCATGGGAAGGAAAGCACATAGCCCCAGAGTTGGAGGTGCAGATAAGAAGCTGTGTCGCGCAGCTCAAGGACGACAGCAGCTTCTTGTGCCGGCATATTTGGAAGCACTCCCTCAATTTGTACAGTCATTGAGTCAGTATCCATCTTTGGAAGGCTGTCTGCCTCTAGTAAGAGTGTTCTGACACCATTGTATGGGATCAGTCACTGGATGTTTTGGATTTTGGAGGAGGGGATGCCATTTCTCTTGAAATGAGCTTCTTGTTCTTCGCTTTGGCAAAGAAATTAAGTTTGGATGGGCACTTTGGGTGGTCTCAGTGAATTTAAAGGTTTTTCCCAAGAGGTTTCCCTGTGGGTTAGAGCTGTTGAACTGACAGTGGGAATCTAGGCAGCAAGTTGTTGAGCTTTTTGTCCTTGTAGCTTTAGTGTGTGAGTAGTCCCTGTTGCCATGCTGCTGGGATCTTGACTCTGAGACTGAAAGCTTAGGAGCGTAGAGCTGAAAAGAAAAGTGCCAATAGCAGGGTGTGTGTTTATTGTTTGATGGGTGAAGCTGAAATTGTAGGCAGCAAAGAACTTTCTCTCTCCGCTGGCACATTTGTTGAGCGGATGTCTTTGAGTTTGTTACCGGACTCTGCGAGAGTGAAAATGTTTGTTAGGGCAGAGGATTTCGTGTTGCCCTTTGAGTGTGGTGCAAAAGTGTTTGCACACTTGGAGGGGGAAGATCAGCAAAGTCTTTTTTTCCTGGCACAGTTAATTTGAGAGCAGGGACGTTTCCAACTCGGCTCTGTCCTTTGGAGCTGGCCTCGGTGCGTTTCCTTCTTTTGTTAGTCGACAGCGCCATCGTGTGGTTATTTTGATGAGCGCTGGCAGACGGTGCCAGGGAAAAAGCCAAGCTGTTTGCGGCTCCGGCCTCATTGGTGTAGGAGCAGCGCAGGGAAGAGCTCCGCTGGGTGTCCTGGCACTTAGAGACTGAGAGAATGTGATCCTGTATGTAGCACAGAAGGAAGTGGAATTGTTTCATTGTGGGCTGTGCAGTTTATAAGCTGCAAATGAAAAGGCAATTGCAGCGCAGCCTCTTCTTTTCTGTGTGATCAGCTGCTCAACATGTAACTCGCACACACTGAACTGCATCCACCTCCCTGGAGATATAAAATGTGTATATCACTTTCCTCAAACTCTATGTATTACCTTGCACTCTAGCAGATCCCAAACCGCTTCAAAACGTCCAGCAGCTACTCAAAAAGAAAAAGTCCAACAAAAAGCTAGTGCTGGCCTTTAGAGTGCCTTTGCAGTCCGTAAAATAGACGAAATGCACTAGGGCTTTGAATGCTTCTTCCCAACTATATAAATTCTCTCCAAGTGGCAAAGTCCATCATTACAGCAAAATTTTTCAGCTGGAGTTCTGACTGAGAGATGTGCCAGGACAGAAGGCATTTGCTGACCTACCCTTTTTCCCTGTGTAACTTGGTATTTGCAGTACAATTATTTTCAGTGCCGCTGTGTCCAAGCAGCTAGAGATTACATAGATAGAAGTGTCAAGAGAGATGCTGCTAAAGTACGCCCTTCTTATAGCAGCATTTAAATGGCACACGATGCCTTGCTGCTTTTTCTTTCCCAGAGAGACCTGCTGTCAATTTTTTCACTCTGGCTTCTTGATCAAAAATGTCCACCTGAAGTGTCTTACAGAAATAGGCTCCAGGTGTAAAAACCAGTACGGGGCTACATTTTCTGCGTGCTCCACATAAGTCACATCAAACTCACTCATCAAACTTCACTCTCTCCTTCCATTCTCCACTGCCTCTACCATTGTGTTCTCTGGATCTCAGAGTCTAAAGGCAGGCGCAATAGTTTCCACTGAGGGGTTGGAAGAGGTGTACAAGCAGCACAAATAGCTTCTGCGCTGCGCAGGCCATTTCTCTGCATTTTAGAGTCTAAGGGAAAGCGCTAGTGTTCCCGCAAAGAGCTGCAACAGCTGCAGAATATGTGTTGTCTTGGCACATGTTTGCAATCCACCATGATGGATCCTTAGTGAAACCAAACTGTGGTTCTGCTTCAAACATCTCACCCTGCTTGGCCACAAAGCTTTCGCTGACATGTCCCATTGCCTTTTTATTGCTGCGTTTCATTTTCAGAGTTTGTACGGAATCATTGCACTTTGCTTCTAAGCTGAACGTCCATACTGCTGGAGTCTCATATGTCCATTTTCTTCTCACACAAAAAAACTGCTTCCTTTAAAACATGCTGATGCGACCTGCTTTCTTGCTCAGCTGTAATTTTAGGGGTGTTCTCTGTCCCGCTTACAGTCTGAATCTAAACTAAGAAGTTTATGGGACACAGATGTGCCAAGACAAATAGTTTGCTTGGACCTTGCCACGTGTATTCAAAAGCATCCCTTTACTCCACCATCACGTCACTGCTTTCTTCTGCTTTACATCCTGCAAACTTCACACACACATACATACATACATACTGGAATGAGGCACTTTCTTTCTTTCCTTCTCAGCTACACTCACCTATCCCCCACGCTAATTTCTTTACCGCTTTTCTTTTGGCCTTGCTATGCATACTTTTCCTCTTAAGACACCCATTGTCTGGCCTACCCCTTCCCTACATTGCCTTGCCTTTCCTTTCCTATCCAACCTTGCATTTCTTTGTCGTTCCTGGCCATTGTTTTCCTCTTCCTTCCTGACCCATCCATGTCTTTCCCTTGCCCTTCCTACCAGTCCAGTGCCTTGCACCACCCATCCCCCTTGCCACTTTGTCCAGTTTCCCTTCCCCTTTGTCCAGCTTCAATCTTTCATTTCCTTCTCCTTCTAGGACTCTCATTGCCTTGCTTGCCTCTCCTTTGTCTTGCCTGGCAAAGCCACCATTTTTCTTGGCGTTACCTTTGAACCTCTCCTCTCCCTTGCCTTGCATTCCCTTGCTCACTCGTCCCCCACCTGGAATTCAATACCCCTCTTTTTGCGGCATTTCTTCATCTTGCCTTGCCCTGCCTGCTTCTCCTAGGACTCTCAAGGCTTTCACGTACCTCCAGCGTTTCAGGAGCATGTGAGAGGAAGCCCAAAAGAGGTCACGTGCAAGCACACCCATCTGTCCTGGCAGCTTGCTTCTGGCACCTATCCTTACATGTCTTGAATTTTGGACATAAAATTCACATTTCACCTTTGCGCTTCAGGACCAGAATGACAGTTCTTTTGTATACCAAGGAAAGCAGGTAATCCAAGTGTTTTAGGTGCAGATTAGAGATGGCCCATGTGAGATCAAGGCCAGCCAGAGAAGTCTGTCCTAGCCCCTTTTGTGTAACAGCAGTCTTTGAATGTACCTCTCATTTGTCTTGCCTTGGTGACCCAAAAGTTTCCTTGCCTTGCCCTGCCTTGCCTCCCTAGCCTTGCACTCCCTCCAGTGCCTACGCCCACCCTTGACCTGCCCACACTTGACTGCTTTCCTCCAGGGAAACCTAGCCTTGCCTAGGCCTTCCTGTTTCTGCCTGGCCTTCCTATGCCCATCCTTGCCTAGAAGTTCTGGGCCTTCTCTCACCTACCACTCCATTTGCTTGCCCCTCATGGCTCCAGCCTTGTCAGCTTCTCCCTTGACTTGCCTACAATTGCGCCTACACTTGGTTTGCATTGCAAAGAGCGGTAGGCAAGGCAAAGCAAAGCAAGGAAGGTCTTTCTAGGTCTTGCCAGGCAAGGCACACATAAGCAAGCAAGCAAAACAAGAGTAGATTAGCCACAGCATCAAAGGCAAGGCCAAGTGACTCTGAGTGCCTTTCCTTGGCAAGTAAAAGATATAGTGACAATGTAATAGGGCAGGCGTTAAAGGTACCATGAGGAGGTATAGTCCAGAGAGATATTCATGTCGTAGACCCTTCTGTGCAGGAGCCATTGTTGGACATAGTACAGGACATGGCATACAGCTTGGCTTGGTAAGTTCCTGAAGGAGAATGGCAATGCTTTCTCATGGGAAGGAAAGCACGTAGCCCCAGAGTTGGAGGTGCAGATAACAAGCTGTGTCGCGCAGCTCAAGGACGACAGCAGCTTCTTGTGCCGGCATATTTGGAAGCACTCCCTCAATTTGTACAGTCATTGAGTCAGTATCCATCTTTGGAAGGCTGTTTGCCTCTAGTAAGAGTGTTCTGACACCATTGTATGGGATCAGTCACTGGATGTTTTGGATTTTGGAGGAGGGGATGCCATTTCTCTTGAAATGAGCTTCTTGTTCTTCTCTTTGGCAAAGAAATTAAGTTTGGATGGGCACTTTGGGTGGTCTCAGTGAATTCAAAGGTTTTTCCCAAGAGGTTTCCCTGTGGGTTAGAGCTGTTGAACTGACAGTGGGAATCTAGACACCAAGTTGTTGAGCTTTTTGTCCTTGTAGCTTTAGTGTGTGAGTAGTCCCTGTTGCCATGCTGCTTGGATCTTGACTCTGAGACTGAAAGCTTAGGAGCGTAGAGCTGAAAAGAAAAGTGCCAATAGCAGGGTGTGTGTTCATTGTTTGATGGGTGAAGCTGAAATTGTAGGCAGAAAAGAACTTTCTCTCTCCGCTGGCACATTTGTTGAGCGGATGTCTTTGAGTTTGTTACCGGACTCTGTGAGAGTGAAAATGTTTGTTAGGGCAGAGGATTTCGTGTTGCCCTTTGAGTGTGGTGCAAAAGTGTTTGCACACTTGGAGGGGGAAGATCAGCAAAGTCTTTTTTTCCTGGCACAGTTAATTTGAGAGCAGGGACGTTTCCAACTCGGCTCTGTCCTTTGGAGCTGGCCTCGGTGCGTTTCCTTCTTTTGTTAGTCGACAGCGCCATCGTGTGGTTATTTTGATGAGCGCTGGCAGCCGGTGCCAGGGAAAAAGCCAAGCTGTTTGCGGCTCCGGCCTCATTGGTGTAGGAGCAGCGCAGGGAAGAGCTCCGCTGGGGGTCCTGGCTCTTAGAGACTGAGAGAATGTGATCCTGTATGTAGCACAGAAGGAAGTGGAATTGTTTCATTGTGGGCTGTGCAGTTTATAAGCTGCAAATGAAAAGGCAATTGCAGCGCAGCCTCTTCTTTTCTGTGTGATCAGCTGCTCAACATGTAACTCGCACACACTGAACTGCATCCACCTCCCTGGAGATATAAAATGTGTATATCACTTTCCTCAAACTCTATGTATTACCTTGCACTCTAGCAGATCCCAAACCGCTTCAAAACGTCCAGCAGCTACTCAAAAAGAAAAAGTCCAACAAAAAGCTAGCGCTGGCCTTTATAGTGCCTTTGCAGTCCGTAAAATAGATGAAATGCACTAGGGCTTTGAATGCTTCTTCCCAACTATATAAATTCTCTCCAAGTGGCAAAGTCCATCATTACAGCAAAATTTTTCAGCTGGAGTTCTGACTGAGAGATGTGCCAGGACAGAAGGCATTTGCTGACCTACCCTTTTTCCCTGTGTAACTTGGTATTTGCAGTGCAATTATTTTCAGTGCCGCTGTGTCCAAGCAGCTAGAGATTACACAGATAGAAGTGTCAAGAGAGATGCTGCGAAAGTACGCCCTTCTTATAGCAGCATTTAAATGGCACACGACGCCTTGCTGCTTTTTCTTTCCCAGAGAGACCTGCTGTCAATTTTTTCACTCTGGCTTCTTGATCAAAAATGTCCACCTGAAATGTCTTACAGAAATAGGCTCCAGGTGTAAAAACCAGTACGGGGCTACATTTTCTGCGTGCTCCACATAAGTCACATCAAACTCACTCATCAAACTTCACTCTCTCCTTCCATTCTCCACCACTGCCTCTACCATTGTGTTCTCTGGATCTCAGAGTCTAAAGGCAGGCGCAATAGTTTCCACTGAGGGGTTGGAAGAGGTGTACAAGCAGCACAAATAGCTTCTGCGCTGCGCAGGCCATTTCTCTGCATTTTAGAGTCTAAGGGAAAGCGCTAGTGTTCCCGCAAAGAGCTGCAACAGCTGCAGAATATGTGTTGTCTTGGCACATGTTTGCAATCCACCATGATGGATCCTTAGTGAAACCAAACTGTGGTTCTGCTTCAAACATCTCACCCTGCTTGGCCACAAAGCTTTCGCTGACATGTCCCATTGCCTTTTTATTGCTGCGTTTCATTTTCAGAGTTTGTACGGAATCATTGCACTTTGCTTCTAAGCTGAACGTCCATACTGCTGGAGTCTCATATGTCCATTTTCTTCTCACACAAAAAAACTGCTTCCTTTAAAACATGCTGATGCGACCTGCTTTCTTGCTCAGCTGTAATTTTAGGGGTGTTCTCTGTCCCGCTTACAGTCTGAATCTAAACTAAGAAGTTTATGGGACACAGATGTGCCAAGACAAATAGTTTGCTTGGACCTTGCCACGTGTATTCAAAAGCATCCTTTCACTCCACCATCAAGTCTCTGCTTTACATCCTGCAAACTTCACACACACATACATACATACATACTGGAATGAGGCACTTTCTTTCTTTCTCAGCTACACTCACCTATCCCCCACGCTAACTTCTTTACCGCTTTTCTCTTGGCCTTGCTATGCATACTTTCCTCTTAAGACACCCATTGTCTGGCCTACCCCTTCCCTACATTGCCTTGCCTTTCCTTTCCTATCCAACCTTGCATTTCTTTGTCATTCCTGGCCATTGTTTTCCTCTTCCTTCCTGACCCATCCATGTCTTTCCCTTGCCCTTCCTACCAGTCCAGTGCCTTGCACCACCCATCCCCCTTGCCACTTTGTCCAGTTTCCCTTCCCCTTTGTCCAGCTCCAATCTTTCATTTCCTTCTCCTTCTAGGACTCTCATTGCCTTGCTTGCCTCTCCTTTGTCTTGCCTGGCAAAGCCACCACTTTTCTTGGCGTTACCTTTGAACCTCTCCTCTCCCTTGCCTTGCATTCCCTTGCTCACTCGTCCCCCACCTGGAATTCAATACGCCTCTTTTTGCGGCATTTCTTCATCTTGCCTTGCCCTGCCTGCTTCTCCTAGGACTCTCAAGGCTTTCACGTACCTCCAGCGTTTCAGGAGCATGTGAGAGGAAGCCCAAAAGAGGTCACGTGCAAGCACACCCATCTGTCCTGGCAGCTTGCTTCTGGCACCTATCCTTACATGTCTTGAATTTTGGACATAAAATTCACATTTCACCTTTGTGCTTCAGGACCAGAATGACAGTTCTTTTGTATACCAAGGAAAGCAGGTAATCCAAGTGTTTTAGGTGCAGATTAGAGATGGCCCATGTGAGATCAAGGCCAGCCAGAGAAGTCTGTCCTAGCCCCTTTTGTGTAACAGCAGTCTTTGAATGTACCTCTCATTTGTCTTGCCTTGGTGACCCAAAAGTTTCCTTGCCTTGCCCTGCCTTGCCTCCCTAGCCTTGCACTCCCTCCAGTGCCTATGCCCACACTTGACCTGCCTACTGCTTTCCTCTGGGGAAACCTAGCCTTGCCTAGGCCTTCCTGTTTCTGCCTGGCCTTCCTATGCCCATCCTTGCCTAGAAGTTCTGGGCCTTCTCTCACCTACCACTCCATTTGCTTGCCCCTCATGGCTCCAGCCTTGTCAGCTTCTCCCTTGACTTGCCTACAATTGCGCCTACACTTGGTTTGCATTGCAAAGAGCGGTAGGCAAGGCAAAGCAAAGCAAGGAAGGTCTTTCTAGGTCTTGCCAGGCAAGGCACACATAAGCAAGCAAGCAAAACAAGAGTAGACTAGCCACAGCATCAAAGGCAAGGCAAGGCCAAGTGACTCTGAGTGCCTTTCCTTGGCAAGAAAAAGATATAGTGACAATGTAATAGGGCAGGCGTTAAAGGAACCATGAAGAGGTATAGTCCAGCAAGATATTTATGTCGTAGACCCTTCTGTGCAGGAGCCATTGTTGGACATAGTACAGGACATGGCATACAGTTTGGCTTGGTAAGTTCCTGAAGGAGAATGGCAATGCTTTCTCATGGGAAAGAAAGCACGTAGCCCCAGAGTTGGAGGTGCAGATAAGAAGCTGTGTCGCGCAGCTCAAGGACGACAGCAGCTTCTTGTGCCGGCATATTTGGAAGCACTCCCTCAATTTGTACAGTCATTGAGTCAGTATCCATCTTTGGAAGGCTGTCTGCCTCTAGTAAGAGTGTTCTGACACCATTGTATGGGATCAGTCACTGGATGTTTTGGATTATGGAGGAGGGGATGCCATTTCTCTTGAAATGAGCTTCTTGTTCTTCTCTTTGGCAAAGAAATTAAGTTTGGATGGGCACTTTGGGTGGTCTCAGTGAATGTAAAGGTTTTTCCCAAGAGGTTTCCCTGTGGGTTAGAGATGTTGAACTGACAGTGGGAATCTAGACACCAAGTTGTTGAGCTTTTTGTCCTTGTAGCTTTAGTGTGTGAGTAGTCCCTGTTGCCATGCTGCTTGGATCTTGACTCTGAGACTGAAAGCTTAGGAGCGTAGAGCTGAAAAGAAAAGTGCCAATAGCAGGGTGTGTGTTCATTGTTTGATGGGTGAAGTTGAAATTGTAGGCAGCAAAGAACTTTCTCTCTCAGCTGGCACATTTGGTGAGCGGATGTCTTTGAGTTTGTTACTGGACTCTGCGAGAGTGAAAATGTTTGTTAGGGCAGAGGATTTTGTGTTGCCCTTTGAGTGTGGTGCAAAAGTGTTTGCACAGTTGGAGGGGGAAGATCAGCAAAGTCTTTTTTTCCTGGCACAGTTAATTTGAGAGCAGGGACGTTTCCAACTCGGCTCTGTCCTTTGGAGCTGGCCTCGGTGCGTTTCCTTCTTTTGTTAGTCGACAGCGCCATCGTGTGGTTATTTTGATGAGCGCTGGCAGACGGTGCCAGGGAAAAAGCCAAGCTGTTTGCGGCTCCGGCCTCATTGGTGTAGGAGCAGCGCAGGGAAGAGCTCTGCTGGGGGTCCTGGCTCTTAGAGACTGAGAGAATGTGATCCTGTATGTAGCACAGAAGGAAGTGGAATTGTTTCATTGTGGGCTGTGCAGTTTATAAGCTGCAAATGAAAAGGCAATTGCAGCGCAGCCTCTTCTTTTCTGTGTGATCAGCTGCTCAACATGTAACTCGCACACACTGAACTGCATCCACCTCCCTGGAGATATAAAATGTGTATATCACTTTCCTCAAACTCTATGTATTACCTTGCACTCTAGCAGATCCCAAACCGCTTCAAAACGTCCAGCAGCTACTCAAAAAGAAAAAGTCCAACAAAAAGCTAGCGCTGGCCTTTATAGTGCCTTTGCAGTCCGTAAAATAGATGAAATGCACTAGGGCTTTGAATGCTTCTTCCCAACTATATAAATTCTCTCCAAGTGGCAAAGTCCATCATTACAGCAAAATTTTTCAGCTGGAGTTCTGACTGAGAGATGTGCCAGGACAGAAGGCATTTGCTGACCTACCCTTTTTCCCTGTGTAACTTGGTATTTGCAGTGCAATTATTTTCAGTGCCGCTGTGTCCAAGCAGCTAGAGATTACACAGATAGAAGTGTCAAGAGAGATGCTGCTAAAGTACGCCCTTCTTATAGCAGCATTTAAATGGCACACGACGCCTTGCTGCTTTTTCTTTCCCAGAGAGACCTGCTGTCAATTTTTTCACTCTGGCTTCTTGATCAAAAATGTCCACCTGAAATGTCTTACAGAAATAGGCTCCAGGTGTAAAAACCAGTACACGGCTACATTTTCTGCGTGCTCCACATAAGTCACATCAAACTCACTCATCAAACTTCACTCTCTCCTTCCATTCTCCACCACTGCCTCTACCATTGTGTTCTCTGGATCTCAGAGTCTAAAGGCAGGCGCAATAGTTTCCACTGAGCGGTTGGAAGAGGTGTACAAGCAGCACAAATAGCTTCTGCGCTGCGCAGGCCATTTCTCTGCATTTTAGAGTCTAAGGGAAAGCGCTAGTGTTCCTGCGGAGAGCTGCAACAGCTGCAGAATATGTGTTGTCTTGGCACATGTTTGCAATCCACCATGATGGATCCTTAGTGAAACCAAACTGTGGTTCTGCTTCAAACATCTCACCCTGCTTGGCCACAAAGCTTTCGCTGACATGTCCCATTGCCTTTTTATTGCTGCGTTTCATTTTCAGAGTTTGTACGGAATCATTGCACTTTGCTTCTAAGCTGAACGTCGATACTGCTGGAGTCTCATATGTCCATTTTCTTCTCACACAAAAAAACTGCTTCCTTTAAAACATGCTGATGCGACCTGCTTTCTTGCTCAGCTGTAATTTTAGGGGTGTTCTCTGTCCCGCTTACAGTCTGAATCTAAACTAAGAAGTTTATGGGACACAGATGTGCCAAGACAAATAGTTTGCTTGGACCTTGCCACGTGTATTCAAAAGCATCCTTTCACTCCACCATCAAGTCTCTGCTTTACATCCTGCAAACTTCACACACACATACATACATACATACTGGAATGAGGCACTTTCTTTCTTTCTCAGCTACACTCACCTATCCCCCACGCTAACTTCTTTACCGCTTTTCTCTTGGCCTTGCTATGCATACTCTTCCTCTTAAGACACCCATTGTCTGGCCTACCCCTTCCCTACATTGCCTTGCCTTTCCTTTCCTATCCAACCTTGCATTTCTTTGTCATTCCTGGCCATTGTTTTCCTCTTCCTTCCTGACCCATCCCTGTCTTTCCCTTGCCCTTCCTACCAGTCCAGTGCCTTGCACCACCCATCCCCCTTGCCACTTTGTCCGGTTTCCCTTCCCATTTGTCCAGCACCAATCTTTCATTTCCTTCTCCTTCTAGGACTCTCATTGCCTTGCTTGCCTCTCCTTTGTCTTGCCTGGCAAAGCCACCACTTTTCTTGGCGTTACCTTTGAACCTCTCCTCTCCCTTGCCTTGCATTCCCTTGCTCACTCGTCCCCCACCTGGAATTCAATACCCCTCTTTTTGCGGAATTTCTTCATCTTGCCTTGCCCTGCCTGCTTCTCCTAGGACTCTCAAGGCTTTCACGTACCTCCAGCGTTTCAGGAGCATGTGAGAGGAAGCCCAAAAGAGGTCACGTGCAAGCACACCCATCTGTCCTGGCAGCTTGCTTCTGGCACCTATCCTTACATGTCTTGAATTTTGGACATAAAATTCACATTTCACCTTTGTGCTTCAGGACCAGAATGACAGTTCTTTTGTATACCAAGGAAAGCAGGTAATCCAAGTGTTTTAGGTGCAGATTAGAGATGGCCCATGTGAGATCAAGGCCAGACAGAGAAGTCTGTCCTAGCCCCTTTTGTGTACCAGCAGTCTTTGAATGTACCTCTCATTTGTCTTGCCTTGGTGACCCCAAAGTTTCCTTGCCTTGCCCTGCCTTGCCTCCCTAGCCTTGCACTCCCTCCAGTGCCTATGCCCACACTTGACCTGCCTACTGCTTTCCTCCAGGGAAACCTAGCCTTGCCTAGGCCTTCCTGTTTCTGCCTGGCCTTCCTATGCCCATCCTTGCCTAGAAGTTCTGGGCCTTCTCTCACCTACCACTCCATTTGCTTGCCCCTCATGGCTCCAGCCTTGTCAGCTTCTCCCTTGACTTGCCTACAATTGCGCCTACACTTGGTTTGCATTGCAAAGAGCGGTAGGCAAGGCAAAGCAAAGCAAGGAAGGTCTTTCTAGGTCTTGCCAGGCAAGGCACACATAAGCAAGCAAGCAAAACAAGAGTAGACTAGCCACAGCATCAAAGGCAAGGCAAGGCCAAGTGACTCTGAGTGCCTTTCCTTGGCAAGTAAAAGATATAGTGGCAATGTAATAGGGCAGGCGTTAAAGGTACCATGAGGAGGTATAGTCCAGCAAGATATTTATGTCGTAGACCCTTCTGTGCAGGAGCCATTGTTGGACATAGTACAGGACATGGCATACAGTTTGGCTTGGTAAGTTCCTGAAGGAGAATGGCAATGCTTTCTCATGGGAAGGAAAGCACGTAGCCCCAGAGTTGGAGGTGCAGATAAGAAGCTGTGTCGCGCAGCTCAAGGACGACAGCAGCTTCTTGTGCCGGCATATTTGGAAGCACTCCCTCAATTTGTACAGTCATTGAGTCAGTATCCATCTTTGGAAGGCTGTCTGCCTCTAGTAAGAGTGTTCTGACACCATTGTATGGGATCAGTCACAGGATGTTTTGGATTATGGAGGAGGGGATGCCATTTCTCTTGAAATGAGCTTCTTGTTCTTCTCTTTGGCAAAGAAATTAAGTTTGGATGGGCACTTTGGGTGGTCTCAGTGAATTTAAAGGTTTTTCCCAAGAGGTTTCCCTGTGGGTTAGAGATGTTGAACTGACAGTGGGAATCTAGACAGCAAGTTGTTGAGCTTTTTGTCCTTGTAGCTTTAGTGTGTGAGTAGTCCCTGTTGCCATGCTGCTTGGATCTTGACTCTGAGACTGAAAGCTTAGGAGCGTAGAGCTGAAAAGAAAAGTGCCAATAGCAGGGTGTGTGTTCATTGTTTGATGGGTGAAGTTGAAATTGTAGGCAGCAAAGAACTTTCTCTCTCAGCTGGCACATTTGGTGAGCGGATGTCTTTGAGTTTGTTACTGGACTCTGCGAGAGTGAAAATGTTTGTTAGGGCAGAGGATTTCGTGTCGCCCTTTGAGTGTGGTGCAAAAGTGTTTGCACAGTTGGAGGGGGAAGATCAGCAAAGTCTTTTTTTCCTGGCACAGTTAATTTGAGAGCAGGGACGTTTCCAACTCGGCTCTGTCCTTTGGAGCTGGCCTCGGTGCGTTTCCTTCTTTTGTTAGTCGACAGCGCCATCGTGTGGTTATTTTGATGAGCGCTGGCAGACGGTGCCAGGGAAAAAGCCAAGCTGTTTGCGGCTCCGGCCTCATTGGTGTAGGAGCAGCGCAGGGAAGAGCTCCGCTGGGGGTCCTGGCTCTTAGAGACTGAGAGAATGTGATCCTGTATGTAGCACAGAAGGAAGTGGAATTGTTTCATTGTGGGCTGTGCAGTTTATAAGCTGCAAATGAAAAGGCAATTGCAGCGCAGCCTCTTCTTTTCTGTGTGATCAGCTGCTCAACATGTAACTCGCACACACTGAACTGCATCCACCTCCCTGGAGATATAAAATGTGTATATCACTTTCCTCAAACTCTATGTATTACCTTGCACTCTAGCAGATCCCAAACCGCTTCAAAACGTCCAGCAGCTACTCAAAAAGAAAAAGTCCAACAAAAAGCTAGTGCTGGCCTTTAGAGTGCCCTTGCAGTCCGTAAAATAGACGAAATGCACTAGGGCTTTGAATGCTTCTTCCCAACTATATAAATTCTCTCCAAGTGGCAAAGTCCATCATTACAGCAAAATTTTTCAGCTGGAGTTCTGACTGAGAGATGTGCCAGGACAGAAGTCATTTGCTGACCTCCCCTTTTTCCCTGTGTAACTTGGTATTTGCAGTACAATTATTTTCAGTGTCGCTGTGTCCAAGCAGCTAGAGATTACACAGATAGAAGTGTCAAGAGAGATGCTGCTAAAGTACGCCCTTCTTATAGCAGCATTTAAATGGCACACGACGCCTTGCTGCTTTTTCTTTCCCAGAGAGACCTGCTGTCAATTTTTTCACTCTGGCTTCTTGATCAAAAATGTCCACCTGAAATGTCTTACAGAAATAGGCTCCAGGTGTAAAAACCAGTACGGGGCTACATTTTCTGCGTGCTCCACATAAGTCACATCAAACTCACTCATCAAACTTCACTCTCTCCTTCCATTCTCCACCACTGCCTCTACCATTGTGTTCTCTGGATCTCAGAGTCTAAAGGCAGGTGCAATAGTTTCCACTGAGGGGTTGGAAGAGGTGTACAAGCAGCACAAATAGCTTCTGCGCTGCACAGGCCATTTCTCTGCATTTTAGAGTCTAAGGGAAAGCGCTAGTGTTCCTGCGGAGAGCTGCAACAGCTGCAGAATATGTGTTTTCTTGGCACATGTTTGCAATCCACCATGACGGATCCTTAGTGAAACCAAACTGTGGTTCTGCTTCAAACATCTCACCCTGCTTGGCCACAAAGCTTTCGCTGACATGTCCCATTGCCTTTTTATTGATGCGTTTCATTTTCAGAGTTTGTACGGAATCATTGCACTTTGCTTCTAAGCTGAACGTCGATACTGCTGGAGTCTCATATGTCCATTTTCTTCTCACACAAAAAAACTGCTTCCTTTAAAACATGCTGATGCGACCTGCTTTCTTGCTCAGCTGTAATTTTAGGGGTGTTCTCTGTCCCGCTTACAGTCTGAATCTAAACTAAGAAGTTTATGGGACACAGATGTGCCAAGACAAATAGTTTGCTTGGACCTTGCCATGTGTATTCAAAAGCATCCTTTCACTCCACCATCAAGTCACTGCTTTCTTCTGCTTTACATCCTGCAAACTTCACACACACATACATACATACATACTGGAATGAGGCACTTTCTTTCTTTCTCAGCTACACTCACCTATCCCCCACGCTAACTTCTTTACCGCTTTTCTCTTGGCCTTGCTATGCATACTTTCCTCTTAAGACACCCATTGTCTGGCCTACCCCTTCCCTACATTGCCTTGCCTTTCCTTTCCTATCCAACCTTGCATTTCTTTGTCATTCCTGGCCATTGTTTTCCTCTTCCTTCCTGACCCATCCATGTCTTTCCCTTGCCCTTCCTACCAGTCCAGTGCCTTGCACCACCCATCCCCCTTGCCACTTTGTCCAGTTTCCCTTCCCCTTTGTCCAGCACCAATCTTTCATTTCCTTCTCCTTCTAGGACTCTCATTGCCTTGCTTGCCTCTCCTTTGTCTTGCCTGGCAAAGCCACCACTTTTCTTGGCGTTACCTTTGAACCTCTCCTCTCCCTTGCCTTGCATTCCCTTGCTCACTCGTCCCCCACCTGGAATTCAATACCCCTCTTTTTGCAGAATTTTTTCATCTTGCCTTGTCCTGCCTGCTTCTCCTAGGACTCTCAAGGCTTTCACGTACCTCCAGCGTTTCAGGAGCATGTGAGAGGAAGCCCAAAAGAGGTCACGTGCAAGCACACCCATCTGTCCTGGCAGCTTGCTTCTGGCACCTATCCTTACATGTCTTGAATTTTGGACATAAAATTCACATTTCACCTTTGCGCTTCAGGACCAGAATGACAGTTCTTTTGTATACCAAGGAAAGCAGGTAATCCAAGTGTTTTAGGTGCAGATTAGAGATGGCCCATGTGAGATCAAGGCCAGCCAGAGAAGTCTGTCCTAGCCCCTTTTGTGTACCAGCAGTCTTTGAATGTACCTCTCATTTGTCTTGCCTTGGTGACCCAAAAGTTTCCTTGCCTTGCCCTGCCTTGCCTCCCTAGCCTTGCACTCCCTCCAGTGCCTATGCCCACACTTGACCTGCCTACTGCTTTCCTCCAGGGAAACCTAGCCTTGCCTAGGCCTTCCTGTTTCTGCCTGGCCTTCCTATGCCCATCCTTGCCTAGAAGTTCTGGGCCTTCTCTCACCTACCACTCCATTTGCTTGCCCCTCATGGCTCCAGCCTTGTCAGCTTCTCCCTTGACTTGCCTACAATTGCGCCTACACTTGGTTTGCATTGCAAAGAGCGGTAGGCAAGGCAAAGCAAAGCAAGGAAGGTCTTTCTAGGTCTTGCCAGGCAAGGCACACATAAGCAAGCAAGCAAAACAAGAGTAGACTAGCCACAGCATCAAAGGCAAGGCAAGGCCAAGTGACTCTGAGTGCCTTTCCTTGGCAAGAAAAAGATATAGTGACAATGTAATAGGGCAGGCGTTAAAGGAACCATGAAGAGGTATAGTCCAGCAAGATATTTATGTCGTAGACCCTTCTGTGCAGGAGCCATTGTTGGACATAGTACAGGACATGGCATACAGTTTGGCTTGGTAAGTTCCTGAAGGAGAATGGCAATGCTTTCTCATGGGAAAGAAAGCACGTAGCCCCAGAGTTGGAGGTGCAGATAAGAAGCTGTGTCGCGCAGCTCAAGGACGACAGCAGCTTCTTGTGCCGGCATATTTGGAAGCACTCCCTCAATTTGTACAGTCATTGAGTCAGTATCCATCTTTGGAAGGCTGTCTGCCTCTAGTAAGAGTGTTCTGACACCATTGTATGGGATCAGTCACTGTATGTTTTGGATTATGGAGGAGGGGATGCCATTTCTCTTGAAATGAGCTTCTTGTTCTTCTCTTTGGCAAAGAAATTAAGTTTGGATGGGCACTTTGGGTGGTCTCAGTGAATTTAAAGGTTTTTCCCAAGAGGTTTCCCTGTGGGTTAGAGATGTTGAACTGACAGTGGGAATCTAGACAGCAAGTTGTTGAGCTTTTTGTCCTTGTAGCTTTAGTGTGTGAGTAGTCCCTGTTGCCATGCTGCTTGGATCTTGACTCTGAGACTGAAAGCTTAGGAGCGTAGAGCTGAAAAGAAAAGTGCCAATAGCAGGGTGTGTGTTCATTGTTTGATGGGTGAAGTTGAAATTGTAGGCAGCAAAGAACTTTCTCTCTCAGCTGGCACATTTGTTGAGCGGATGTCTTTGAGTTTGTTACCGGACTCTGCGAGAGTGAAAATGTTTGTTAGGGCAGAGGATTTCGTGTTGCCCTTTGAGTGTGGTGCAAAAGTGTTTGCACAGTTGGAGGGGGAAGATCAGCAAAGTCTTTTTTTCCTGGCACAGTTAATTTGAGAGCAGGGACGTTTCCAACTCGGCTCTGTCCTTTGGAGCTGGCCTCGGTGCGTTTCCTTCTTTTGTTAGTCGACAGCGCCATCGTGTGGTTATTTTGATGAGCGCTGGCAGACGGTGCCAGGGAAAAAGCCAAGCTTTTTGCGGCTCCGGCCTCATTGGTGTAGGAGCAGCGCAGGGAAGAGCTCTGCTGGGGGTCCTGGCTCTTAGAGACTGAGAGAATGTGATCCTGTATGTAGCACAGAAGGAAGTGGAATTGTTTCATTGTGGGCTGTGCAGTTTATAAGCTGCAAATGAAAAGGCAATTGCAGCGCAGCCTCTTCTTTTCTGTGTGATCAGCTGCTCAACATGTAACTCGCACACACTGAACTGCATCCACCTCCCTGGAGATATAAAATGTGTATATCACTTTCCTCAAACTCTATGTATTACCTTGCACTCTAGCAGATCCCAAACCGCTTCAAAACGTCCAGCAGCTACTCAAAAAGAAAAAGTCCAACAAAAAGCTAGTGCTGGCCTTTAGAGTGCCCTTGCAGTCCGTAAAATAGACGAAATGCACTAGGGCTTTGAATGCTTCTTCCCAACTATATAAATTCTCTCCAAGTGGCAAAGTCCATCATTACAGCAAAATTTTTCAGCTGGAGTTCTGACTGAGAGATGTGCCAGGACAGAAGTCATTTGCTGACCTCCCCTTTTTCCCTGTGTAACTTGGTATTTGCAGTACAATTATTTTCAGTGTCGCTGTGTCCAAGCAGCTAGAGATTACACAGATAGAAGTGTCAAGAGAGATGCTGCTAAAGTACGCCCTTCTTATAGCAGCATTTAAATGGCACACGACGCCTTGCTGCTTTTACTTTCCCAGAGAGACCTGCTGTCAATTTTTTCACTCTGGCTTCTTGATCAAAAATGTCCACCTGAAATGTCTTACAGAAATAGGCTCCAGGTGTAAAAACCAGTACGGGGCTACATTTTCTGCGTGCTCCACATAAGTCACATCAAACTCACTCATCAAACTTCACTCTCTCCTTCCAATCTCCACCACTGCCTCTACCATTGTGTTCTCTGGATCTCAGAGTCTAAAGGCAGGCGCAATAGTTTCCACTGAGCGGTTGGAAGAGGTGTACAAGCAGCACAAATAGCTTCTGCGCTGCGCAGGCCATTTCTCTGCATTTTAGAGTCTAAGGGAAAGCGCTAGTGTTCCTGCGGAGAGCTGCAACAGCTGCAGAATATGTGTTGTCTTGGCACATGTTTGCAATCCACCATGATGGATCCTTAGTGAAACCAAACTGTGGTTCTGCTTCAAACATCTCACCCTGCTTGGCCACAAAGCTTTCGCTGACATGTCCCATTGCCTTTTTATTGCTGCGTTTCATTTTCAGAGTTTGTACGGAATCATTGCACTTTGCTTCTAAGCTGAACGTCGATACTGCTGGAGTCTCATATGTCCATTTTCTTCGCACACAAAAAAACTGCTTCCTTTAAAACATGCTGATGCGACCTGCTTTCTTGCTCAGCTGTAATTTTAGGGGTGTTCTCTGTCCCGCTTACAGTCTGAATCTAAACTAAGAAGTTTATGGGACACAGATGTGCCAAGACAAATAGTTTGCTTGGACCTTGCCACGTGTATTCAAAAGCATCCTTTCACTCCACCATCAAGTCTCTGCTTTACATCCTGCAAACTTCACACACACATACATACATACATACTGGAATGAGGCACTTTCTTTCTTTCTTTCTTTCTCAGCTACACTCACCTATCCCCCACGCTAACTTCTTTACCGCTTTTCTCTTGGCCTTGCTATGCATACTTTTCCTCTTAAGACACCCATTGTCTGGCCTACCCCTTCCCTACATTGCCTTGCCTTTCCTTTCCTATCCAACCTTGCATTTCTTTGTCATTCCTGGCCATTGTTTTCCTCTTCCTTCCTGACCCATCCATGTCTTTCCCTTGCCCTTCCTACCAGTCCAGTGCCTTGCACCACCCATCCCCCTTGCCACTTTGTCCAGTTTCCCTTCCCCTTTGTCCAGCTCCAATCTTTCATTTCCTTCTCCTTCTAGGACTCTCATTGCCTTGCTTGCCTCTCCTTTGTCTTGCCTGGCAAAGCCACCACTTTTCTTGGCGTTACCTTTGAACCTCTCCTCTCCCTTGCCTTGCATTCCCTTGCTCACTCGTCCCCCACCTGGAATTCAATACCCCTCTTTTTGCGGCATTTCTTCATCTTGCCTTGCCCTGCCTGCTTCTCCTAGGACTCTCAAGGCTTTCACGTACCTCCAGCGTTTCAGGAGCATGTGAGAAGAAGCCCAAAAGAGGTCACGTGCAAGCACACCCATCTGTCCTGGCAGCTTGCTTCTGGCACCTATCCTTACATGTCTTGAATTTTGGACATAAAATTCACATTTCACCTTTGCGCTTCAGGACCAGAATGACAGTTCTTTTGTATACCAAGGAAAGCAGGTAATCCAAGTGTTTTAGGTGCAGATTAGAGATGGCCCATGTGAGATCAAGGCCAGCCAGAGAAGTCTGTCCTAGCCCCTTTTGTGTACCAGCAGTCTTTGAATGTACCTCTCATTTGTCTTGCCTTGGTGACCCAAAAGTTTCCTTGCCTTGCCCTGCCTTGCCTCCCTAGCCTTGCACTCCCTCCAGTGCCTACGCCCACACTTGACCTGCCTACTGCTTTCCTCCAGGGAAACCTAGCCTTGCCTAGCCCCTCCTGTTTCTGCCTGGCCTTCCTATGCCCATCCTTGCCTAGAAGTTCTGGGCCTTCTCTCACCTACCACTCCATTTGCTTGCCCCTCATGGCTCCAGCCTTGTCAGCTTCTCCCTTGACTTGCCTACAATTGCGCCTACACTTGGTTTGCATTGCAAAGAGCGGTAGGCAAGGCAAAGCAAAGCAAGGAAGGTTTTTCTAGGTCTTGCCAGGCAAGGCACACATAAGCAAGCAAGCAAAACAAGAGTAGACTAGCCACAGCATCAAAGGCAAGGCAAGGCCAAGTGACTCTGAGTGCCTTTCCTTGGCAAGTAAAAGATATAGTGACAATGTAATAGGGCAGGCGTTAAAGGTACCATGAGGAGGTATAGTCCAGCAAGATATTTATGTCGTAGACCCTTCTGTGCAGGAGCCATTGTTGGACATAGTACAGGACATGGCATACAGTTTGGCTTGGTAAGTTCCTGAAGGAGAATGGCAATGCTTTCTCATGGGAAGGAAAGCACGTAGCCCCAGAGTTGGAGGTGCAGATAAGAAGCTGTGTCGCGCAGCTCAAGGACGACAGCAGCTTCTTGTGCCGGCATATTTGGAAGCACTCCCTCAATTTGTACAGTCATTGAGTCAGTATCCATCTTTGGAAGGCTGTCTGCCTCTAGTAAGAGTGTTCTGACACCATTGTATGGGATCAGTCACTGGATGTTTTGGATTTTGGAGGAGGGGATGCCATTTCTCTTGAAATGAGCTTCTTGTTGTTCTCTTTGGCAAAGAAATTAAGTTTGGATGGGCACTTTGGGTGGTCTCAGTGAATTTAAAGGTTTTTCCAAAGAGGTTTCCCTGTGGGTTAGAGATGTTGAACTGACAGTGGGAATCTAGACACCAAGTTGTTGAGCTTTTTGTCCTTGTAGCTTTAGTGTGTGAGTAGTCCCTGTTGCCATGCTGCTTGGATCTTGACTCTGAGACTGAAAGCTTAGGAGCGTAGAGCTGAAAAGAAAAGTGCCAATAGCAGGGTGTGTGTTCATTGTTTGATGGGTGAAGCTGAAATTGTAGGCAGCAAAGAACTTTCTCTCTCCGCTGGCACATTTGTTGAGCGGATGTCTTTGAGTTTGTTACCGGACTCTGCGAGAGTGAAAATGTTTGTTAGGGCAGAGGATTTCGTGTTGCCCTTTGAGTGTGGTGCAAAAGTGTTTGCACACTTGGAGGGGGAAGATCAGCAAAGTCTTTTTTTCCTGGCACAGTTAATTTGAGAGCAGGGACGTTTCCAACTCGGCTCTGTCCTTTGGAGCTGGCCTCGGTGCGTTTCCTTCTTTTGTTAGTCGACAGCGCCATCGTGTGGTTATTTTGATGAGCGCTGGCAGACGGTGCCAGGGAAAAAGCCAAGCTGTTTGCGGCTCCGGCCTCATTGGTGTAGGAGCAGCGCAGGGAAGAGCTCCGCTGGGGGTCCTGGCTCTTAGAGACTGAGAGAATGTGATCCTGTATGTAGCACAGAAGGAAGTGGAATTGTTTCATTGTGGGCTGTGCAGTTTATAAGCTGCAAATGAAAAGGCAATTGCAGCGCAGCCTCTTCTTTTCTGTGTGATCAGCTGCTCAACATGTAACTCGCACACACTGAACTGCATCCACCTCCCTGGAGATATAAAATGTGTATATCACTTTCCTCAAACTCTATGTATTACCTTGCACTCTAGCAGATCCCAAACCGCTTCAAAACGTCCAGCAGCTACTCAAAAAGAAAAAGTCCAACAAAAAGCTAGTGCTGGCCTTTAGAGTGCCTTTGCAGTCCGTAAAATAGACGAAATGCACTAGGGCTTTGAATGCGTCTTCCCAACTATATAAATTCTCTCCAAGTGGCAAAGTCCATCATTACAGCAAAATTTTTCAGCTGGAGTTCTGACTGGGAGATGTGCCAGGACAGAAGGCATTTGCTGACCTACCCTTTTTCCCTGTGTAACTTGGTATTTGCAGTACAATTATTTTCAGTGTCGCTGTGTCCAAGCAGCTAGAGATTACACAGATAGAAGTGTCAAGAGAGATGCTGCTAAAGTACGCCCTTCTTATAGCAGCATTTAAATGGCACACGACGCCTTGCTGCTTTTTCTTTCCCAGAGAGACCTGCTGTCAGTTTTTTCACTCTGGCTTCTTGATCAAAAATGTCCACTTGAAATGTCTTACAGAAATAGGCTCCAGGTGTAAAATCCAGTACGGGGCTACATTTTCTGCGTGCTCCACATAAGTCACATCAAACTCACTCATCAAACTTCACTCTCTCCTTCCATTCTCCACTGCCTCTACCATTGTGTTCTCTGGATCTCAGAGTCTAAAGGCAGGCGCAATAGTTTCCACTGAGGGGTTGGAAGAGGTGTACAAGCAGCACAAATAGCTTCTGCGCTGCGCAGGCCATTTCTCTGCATTTTAGAGTCTAAGGGAAAGTGTGATAAACAGAGACCCTTTTGTTCGACTAAACATGCAGATAGGATATCCTGTAATGTTATGTTCTGTAAAATCAAGATTTTTATTTACCCCTTACTTATTTACGATAGTTACTTACGTATGCATAGTAATTGATGCTTGTATAGCTACTGACGTTTATCATGTCCTTGCTAAGATTCCGTGCATTCCAAAAAATTACTGAGCTAAGCCTTTACAGAGAACAGTGAAGAAAGGTTAAAAGAAGATTAGGTAAAGACCGCACGATCGGACCCCTAGACCGATGAAGGCGCATGCGTAGAAAGACCCGAGGAAGGACACCTCACAGGAGAGCCCGGAGAGCTGGACTGATTAAAAGGAGACACACGAAAAATGAAAGCACGGCCGCGGAAAAGCGGGATCGCTTCCCGGCTGTCCAGCGCTGTCTTTTGCTTATTGCTTGCTTGCTATAATTAATAAAACTTCCCTTTATTAAACTTTAACACTCTCTCGAGTGAATTTATAACAATTTGGTGCCGTGACTTGGATGCAATCTGTAGGACGGATCGGCACTTCCGGGGGGCGCCCCGCTCTAAGGTTTAGCGGCCCTGGGGGGCCGGTTCCTGCCTCAATTGCACCGACAAACCTAAAATTAAAGCAATAAGCATAAGGGAGACCGGTCGACCCCTTAAATTCTGTGCACAGAGTCCGGACGAAGACACGGGACGTGGGACGCGTGAGTATAACGGGGATCCGTCTGGGCGGGGTCGGGATCCCGGAGTGTGGTGAGTGTGTGTCTGAGAAGGGAACCGGCAGCTGGATTCCCCGAGCAAGAGCGGTACGAACGAGGGGAAGCGAAAGGAATTGTGTGATTGAAGGCACTCTGGAAGAATGGGACAGGGGAAGAGCAAGCCTCCTGTACCTGTTAAACTCCCACCGATACCTAAAGATAGTCCGTTGAGTTTTATACTAGATAATTGGAAACATTTCCCGGGGACAGAAAATAAAGATAGGGCAAAAATGATTTTGTGTAGTAATTATTGTGTAGTAATATAGAGAGGAAAAGAAATTTCAAAGAATGTATTTTGGCCTATATTTGGATCAACCGAAGAGTGGGTTAAACAAAAATTAAATTCCTGGGAACAAAGGATCCCCTTTAACCCAGAGGAAAGTGCTTATGCAAAGACCTGAGTAGAAAATCCACTAGGATTTTGATCTACTAAGATCCACTAGGACCAAGAAGTATTTAAATCTTCCTACCTTTGGTAGTTCTGTGAAGTCAATTTGAATATTTGCAAAGGGTCTTTTGCTAAGGGTCTCCCTCCATAAGGTAATTTTCAGAGATTTTTCCTATTTGTTTTTAAACATAGGAGGCAGCTTCTAGTAATTTGCTTAGCTAAGTTTCGAATACCTGTGCTCATATACTTTGCTGCAAAATAATCTATTAACCCTTGTGCTCCCCAATGTGTTCTTTGATGTATTTTTCTAATATTCTTTGAGCTATGGCTTTTGGTAGTACTTCCCGGCCATCTGAGAGAGGCTATCTCCCCTCTGAGTTTTCTATTGCTCCTGTCTATGAGAGTTTTGGCTTTTCTTCCTCAGTAAGTCTACTTCTTAAGTCACTATTCTTATGTTCTAAAGTTTCTTCCTGTCCCTCCCTTTTTTTTTCTTTTAAGACCATTGTTTGTAATGCCGCCTGTTTTGCCTCCTAATCAGCAGCATTATTTCCTCTACTCCTCAAGTCTATTCCCTTCTGGTGTCCTTTCAAATAAAACACTGCTAACCTCTTGGGCCTTCTCAGGGCCTTTAATACTGCAATTATAAGTTTTTGATGAACCAAATCTTTCCCTTGAGAGTTTATTAAACCTCTTTCTTCCCACAGTTTACCAAACATATGCACCACCCCATAACTATATCTGGAATCTGTATATATTGTCCCCTCCTTTCCTTCTAGTGATTTCAATGCCCTTAATGCTGCATACAATTCACAGGCTTGGGCTGACCAAGATTTGTCTAATGGACCTGATTCTAAAACTTGAATATCAGGTCCTCTTATTATAGCATAGCCTGTTTTCCTCTTTCCTTCTATCACTCTGGAGGACCCATCCACAAACAGCTTTTCTCCGCTTTCTAATACCTCTTCTTCCAGATCAGGTCTAATTTTGGTTTGTTCCTCAATTGTAGTTATACAGTCATGTGTCAAAGATTTACTTTCAGGTTCTCCATACAAAAGGCAGCCGGGTTTTGTACAGTTGTGGTTTTTAATATTAAGTTTAGGGCTTCAGTTGGAATTCCTTCATGTTTTAAAAGTCTAGCATCTGAAATCCATTTTTCCGCTTTTTGTTGTAGCACACCCCGAATGTTATGAGGGGACATTATCTTCAAATTGCTATTAAAGGTGATTTTGCTAGCTTCTTCTACCAGTAAGGTACATCCTGCTACTACTTGTAAACAGGCTAGCCAGCTTTTACTCACAAGGTCTAAGATCTTTGATAAATACCCTATTAGCTTCTTCCTCCCTGCCCACTCCTGAGTTAGGACTCCAGAGGCGACCCTATTTTCTACATTTACAAACAAGTAAAAGGGTCTCTTTAAATCTGAGAGACTCAAGACAGGAGCATGAATTAAACTTTCTTGTAGTTCCCGGAATTTTTCTGTATCTTCTAAACTCCATTTTATTACTCCCTCCTGTGTCAATTTTTGATATAAAAATTATACTTTACTACTATAGTTTTCAATCCACTGTCTACGATACCCTGTTAATCCCAAGATTTGACGTATCTGTCTTTTATTTTTAGGAATTAGTAGTGACAAAATTCCTTGTATTTTTTTCAGAGTCTATTTTTTCTCCCCTTTTCTAAAGTAATGGCCTAAATATTTTACTTCTTTTCCACAAATTGGAGCTTTGCCTTAGATACTTGCAATCCTTTTAAACCCAGGAAATTTAACGATTTAATACTCTCTCTCCTTACATCTTCCTCCTCTTTCCAGCTAAAAGCAAACCATCCACGTATTGTATCAGAGTCACTCCTGGGTCTGTCTGATAATCCTGTAGAATCTGTTCTAGTGCTTGTCCAGGCAAGTTGAGAGGTTTTGTAAATCCCTGGGGCAATAGTGTCCATCTCAATTGTTGTCTCCTCTCTGTGTCTGGATCTTCCCATTCAAATGTAAAATAATTTCGACTAGTCTCATCAAGAGATGAGACCAAGGCCCAAAATGTATCCTTTAAATCTATAACACTGTACTATAGACTGTCAGGTCCCAATTTGCTTAATGATGTATACGAATTTGCTATTACAGGGAACCGTGCCACTGTACGTTTATTAAATTCTTATTAATTTCTCTTAAATCTTGTACCAAACGATAAGTCCCATCTGGCTTCTTTACTAGCAGTATGAGTGTGTTAAAAAGTGACATACATGGTTCTAATAGTCCCTTATTTAACAATCTATCTATTTCTGGTTTCAACCCTCTTCGTCCCTCAAGTGACAAGAAATACTGTTTTATTCTAACTGAGATTTCTGAGTTTTTAATAGTGACCGAGAATGGAGTTATCTTCAACTGCCCTACACTCTCAAGTACAACCTGGAGAGTAAGCGCTGATAAGAAACTAGAAAGAAAATCCCTAACACCGAAGTGAAAAAAGCCGTACCAAGTGTTATTAACAACTGACTCTGTAGTTCGAACAGCTGAAAAGGAGTGGACACATGCCAGTCATATAAAGAGACCTGTGAACCCACAAAAGACTAATAACTGAGAAGTGGTTAGCCCGGCTGGGAACCTGAGACTTAAGGTATCCCGAACAAAGTAACATCCAAGGACTATTAACCGGCTTAAAAACTTATAAATAGTAAATTTCATAAAGATTTTTATATAGAATATAAAATACCCCCATCTAGTAGTAAAGAAATATATAATAGAAGTGTTAAAATAAGCTGTACTTTATGTCAGAATTGTTATCTTTTTGTTTGTTTTAAATGTATAATATGTAAAGAACATTAGTAGACCCACTGTCATAGAGGCTACCCACTAAGAAAGGTGTGTAGATCCTGCTACACTGCCCAGAGAAAACTCACGGATTCGCCCTTAATAACTAAAATAAGAGCAAAAAAAAAAAAATTTTTGAGACAAAATCAGAGGAGTGGTGGACTATTTATGCCAGAGGAGTTAACCCCTTGTATTATTACCATCCAAACGAACCTGCACCTTTTATAGTAAATATAGTAGCTGGGTTGTGCAGACAGTGTCTCCAGGAATTGAGGTGTAATACCCCTTTAGTAAAGCATAAAAGTTGAGAAAAATACATAAAAATAATTAATAAGAGAAGGAGTAATTTCCCTCCCGAAGAATACTCTTGCTGCCGAGAAGATGGTACACCCCGTGTCCCGTAGCAACCAGGTCGACGATGGGAGAGGCAGAGGAGTAATAAACTGTGGAAGGAAACACTCCAATATATATGGGACCAAAAGGTCATAGACCTGGAAATGCCACAAGAATGGAAATGATACAACCCAGCGAAATAATTTTTGGAAAATCAAAACTAACACTATACAAAAGAAAAGCCTCTATTATAGCAGGGGAAGCTAATGCTCATTAAAGAAGTTAATAACATTTACAATCTTAATTAGCACATTTGACATTTGTATAGGTAAGACTCACGAACCCTTTAATTGGTCTATAATTCGATGGGAAGACCAAGCTATTATCCAATCACAGATCACTTCTGGAGACCCTAGCTTTCAAGTTACACTAGATTCTCTTATTAAATGGAAGAGTACTAGCAATATCCCGCTCGGGCGAGTACTATATATGTACCCAGCTTCTAATCCAAGCAGAGGATATTGTAATTATCCTGGGGAATTTTACTGTAGATATTAGAACTGTGAAACAATTTCCATGGGGTGGAAAGTACAAAACCCAGATAAGTATCTAAAGGTTGAACAAGGTCCACATAGATGTATAAAGCCCTGGATAGGCCCCTCAGGGGAAGTAACATATACTGGGACTTGTAAATTTCATTACATCAATATTACACAGTCCCAAATCCCTGGGTGGTTACTGAGACGAACCTGGAGTCTCAGAGTATGGAAACCCGGAAAAGATCGGGGAGTGCACATTCTTATAAAGAAAGAAATGGTTCCACATGATTCGGGATCTGTTGGACCAAATCCAGTGGTGTGGGGAGTAATAGATCCCAAAGTAAGAGATCAGAGTAACTATTCAGAAAAATTAGAAAATAGCACACAAGTAACAACTACAGTAGAAACACCCCAAGAATATGGAAATTAAGTTCTTTGGAAAATATTGCAAGCTACCTTTAAAGTATTAAATGATACACACCCAAATTTAACTAGAGAATGTTGGTTATGCTATAACATTAACCCACCCTTTTATGAGGCCATAGGCTCCATAGCAGAACCAAAAAGAGTAAATGGCACTAATCCTGCTGCCTGTTTATGGAAATTGGGAAGGAAAAACACTCCAGGAATAACATTATCTAGAGTCACTGGAAAAGGGAAATGTGTGGGAAATGTGCCCCCAGATAAGAAACACTTATGTCAGACAAAAATACAGATTAATGACCCTTGCAAGCCAGCTCAGTAGCTGATTCCAGCACCTAATACTAAATGGGTTTGTAACACTTTAGGAGTAACCCCATGTGTCTCTGTAACAGCCTTTAATGAAACTTATGAATTTTATATACAAGTTATAATAGTTCCCCGAATTATTTATCATTCTAAAGAATATATGTATACACAATACCAAAACTCAGAACACCATTTGGTGAAACGAGAACCCCTCACAGTATTAACAATATCCGTATTACTAAGCATAAGAGGAGCTGGATTAGGAACAGGTGTAGCATCCTTAGTTAATCAACACCAGGGGCTTAAAGAGCTTAAAATTTCAGTAGATGAAAATTTAAGAAGAATTGATAAATCCATAAAAGACCTCACAGACTCCCTAGACTCACTAGTTGAAGTAGTCTTGCAAAATAGAAGAGGATTAAACTTATTATTTTTACAACAAGGGGGCCTGTGTACTACACTTAAAGAAGAGTGTTGTGTATATGTAAATAAAAGCGAGATAGTAAGAGAAACCATGGCCAAATCACAAAAAGAACTGAAAAAGAGAAAGAAAGAACAAATGCAACAGAGTTGGTACGAATCCTAGTTTAATTATTCTCCCTAGCAAACAACTTTACTATCTACTACAGCAGGACCACTAATTTTACTAATTTTAAGTCTTACTTTTAGCCCTTGCACTCTTAATAAAGTTATTAACATTGTAAAAAGCAAGTTAGAAGTAGCTCACCTTATGAAACCTTAAATGAGGCAAAAACCAAAGATTATTTAGAACTAAGTAAAAAAAGAATTGCAAAGATTTAGCGAAAAAAAGTAGGGAATAGAAAAAGGGGGGATTGTGATAAACAGAGACCCTTTTGTTCGACTAAACATGCAGATAGGATATCCTGTAATGTTATGTTCTGTAAAATCAAGATTTTTATTTACCCCTTACTTACTTACGATAGTTACTTACGTATGCATAGTAACTGATGCTTGTTTAGCTACTGACGTTTATCATGTCCTTGCTAAGATTCCTTACATTCCAAAAAATTACTGAGTTAAGCCTTTACAGAGAACAGTGAAGAAAGGTTAAAAGAAGATAAGGTAAAGACCGAACAATCAGACCCCTAGACCGATGAAGGCGCATGCGTAGAAAGACCCGAGGAAGGACACCTCACAGGAGAGCCCGGAGAGCTGGACTGATTAAAAGGAGACACACGAAAAACGAAAGCACGGCCGCGGAAAAGCAGGATCGCTTCCCGGCTGTCCAGTGCTGTCTTTTGCTTATTGCTTGCTTGCTATAATTAATAAAACTTCCCTTTATTAAACTTTAACACTCTCTCGAGTGAATTTATAACAGAAAGCGCTAGTGTTCCTGCGGAGAGCTGCAACAGCTGCAGAATATGTGTTGTCTTGGCACATGTTTGCAATCCACCATGATGGATCCTTAGTGAAACCAAACTGTGGTTCTGCTTCAAACATCTCACCCTGCTTGGCCACAAAGCTTTCGCTGACATGTCCCATTGCCTTTTTATTGCTGCGTTTCATTTTCAGAGTTTGTACGGAATCATTGCACTTTGCTTCTAAGCTGAACGTCGATACTGCTGGAGTCTCATATGTCCATTTTCTTCTCACACAAAAAAACTGCTTCCTTTAAAACATGCTGATGCGACCTGCTTTGTTGCTCAGCTGTAATTTTAGGGGTGTTCTCTGTCCCGCTTACAGTCTGAATCTAAACTAAGAAGTTTATGGGACACAGATGTGCCAAGACAAATAGTTTGCTTGGACCTTGCCACGTGTATTCAAAAGCATCCTTTCACTCCACCATCAAGTCTCTGCTTTACATCCTGCAAACTTCACACACACATACATACATACATACTGGAATGAGGCTCTTTCTTTCTTTCTTTCTTTCTTTCTCAGCTACACTCACCTATCCCCCACGCTAACTTCTTTACCGCTTTTCTCTTGGCCTTGCTATGCATACTTTTCCTCTTAAGACACCCATTGTCTGGCCTACCCCTTCCCTACATTGCCTTGCCTTTCCTTTCCTACCCAACCTTGCATTTCTTTGTCATTCCTGGCCATTGTTTTCCTCTTCCTTCCTGACCCATCCATGTCTTTCCTTTGCCCTTCCTACCAGTACAGTGCCTTGCACCACCCATCCCCCTTGCCACTTTGTCCAGTTTCCCTTCCCCTTTGTCCAGCTCCAATCTTTCATTTCCTTCTCCTTCTAGGACTCTCATTGCCTTGCTTGCCTCTTCTTTGTCTTGCCTGGCAAAGCCACCACTTTTCTTGGCATTACCTTTGAACCTCTCCTCTCCCTTGCCTTGCATTCCCTTGCTCACTCGTCCCCCACCTGGAATTCAATACCCCTCTTTTTGCGGAATTTCTTCATCTTGCCTTGCCCTGCCTGCTTCTCCTAGGACTCTCAAGGCTTTCACGTACCTCCAGCGTTTCAGGAGCATGTGAGAGGAAGCCCAAAAGAGGTCACGTGCAAGCACACCCATCTGTCCTGGCAGCTTGCTTCTGGCACCTATCCTTACATGTCTTGAATTTTGGACATAAAATTCACATTTCACCTTTGCGCTTCAGGACCAGAATGACAGTTCTTTTGTATACCAAGGAAAGCAGGTAATCCAAGTGTTTTAGGTGCAGATTAGAGATGGCCCATGTGAGATCAAGGCCAGCCAGAGAAGTCTGTCCTAGCCCCTTTTGTGTACCAGCAGTCTTTGAATGTACCTCTCATTTGTCTTGCCTTGGTGACCCAAAAGTTTCCTTGCCTTGCCCTGCCTTGCCTCCCTAGCCTTGCACTCCCTCCAGTGCCTACGCCCACACTTGACCTGCCTACTGCTTTTCTCCAGGGAAACCTCGCCTTGCCTAGCCCCTCCTGTTTCTGCCTGGCCTACCTGTGCCCATCCTTGCCTAGAAGTTCTGGGCCTTCTCTCACCCACCACTCCATTTGCTTGCCCCTCATGTCTCCAGCCTTGTCAGCTTCTCCCTTGACTTGCCTACAATTGCGCCTACACTTGGTTTGCATTGCAAAGAGCGGTAGGCAAGGCAAAGCAAAGCAAGGAAGGTCTTTCTAGGTCTTGCCAGGCAAGGCACACATAAGCAAGCAAGCAAAACAAGAGTAGACTAGCCACAGCATCAAAGGCAAGGCAAGGCCAAGTGACTCTGAGTGCCTTTCCTTGGCAAGTAAAAGATATAGTGACAATGTAATAGGGCGGGCGTTAAAGGTACCATGAGGAGGTATAGTCCAGAGAGATATTTATGTCGTAGACCCTTCTGTGCAGGAGCCATTGTTGGACATAGTACAGGACATGGCATACAGCTTGGCTTGGTAAGTTCCTGAAGGAGAATGGCAATGCTTTCTCATGGGAAGGAAAGCACGTAGCCCCAGAGTTGGAGGTGCAGATAAGAAGCTGTGTCGCACAGCTCAAGGACGACAGCAGCTTCTTGTGCCGGCATATTTGGAAGCACTCCCTCAATTTGTACAGTCATTGAGTCAGTATCCATCTTTGGAAGGCTGTCTGCCTCTAGTAAGAGTGTTCTGACACCATTGTATGGGATCAGTCACTGGATGTTTTGGATTTTGGAGGAGGGGATGCCATTTCTCTTGAAATGAGCTTCTTGTTCTTCTCTTTGGCAAAGAAATTAAGTTTGGATGGGCACTTTGGGTGGTCTCAGTGAATTTAAAGGTTTTTCCCAAGAGGTTTCCCTGTGGGTTAGAGCTGTTGAACTGACAGTGGGAATCTAGACAGCAAGTTGTTGAGCTTTCTGTCCTTGTAGCTTTAGTGTGTGAGTAGTCCCTGTTGCCATGCTGCTTGGATCTTGATTCTGAGACTGAAAGCTTAGGAGCGTAGAGCAGAAAAGAAAAGTGCCAATAGCAGGGTGTGTGTTCATTGTTTGATGGGTGAAGCTGAAATTGTAGGCAGCAAAGAACTTTCTCTCTCAGCTGGCACATTTGTTGAGCGGATGTCTTTGAGTTTGTTACCGGACTCTGCGAGAGTGAAAATGTTTGTTAGGGCAGAGGATTTCGTGTTGCCCTTTGAGTGTGGTGCAAAAGTGTTTGCACACTTGGAAGGGGAAGATCAGCAAAGTCCTTTTTTTCCTGGCACAGTTAATTTGAGAGCAGGGACGTTTCCAACTCGGCTCTGTCCTTTGGAGCTGGCCTCGGTGCGTTTCCTTCTTTTGTTAGTCGACAGCGCCATCGTGTGGTTATTTTGATGAGCGCTGGCAGACGGTGCCAGGGAAAAAGCCAAGCTGTTTGCGGCTCCGGCCTCATTGGTGTAGGAGCAGCGCAGGGAAGAGCTCCGCTGGGGGTCCTGGCTCTTAGAGACTGAGAGAATGTGATCCTGTATGTAGCACAGAAGGAAGTGGAATTGTTTCATTGTGGGCTGTGCAGTTTATAAGCTGCAAATGAAAAGGCAATTGCAGCGCAGCCTCTTCTTTTCTGTGTGATCAGCTGCTCAACATGTAACTCGCACACACTGAACTGCCTCCACCTCCCTGGAGATATAAAATGTGTATATCACTTTCCTCAAACTCTATGTATTACCTTGCACTCTAGCAGATCCCAAACCGCTTCAAAACGTCCAGCAGCTACTCAAAAAGAAAAAGTCCAACAAAAAGCTAGTGCTGGCCTTTAGAGTGCCCTTGCAGTCCGTAAAATAGACGAAATGCACTAGGGCTTTGAATGCTTCTTCCCAACTATATAAATTCTCTCCAAGTGGCAAAGTCCATCATTACAGCAACATTTTTCAGCTGGAGTTCTGACTGAGAGATGTGCCAGGACAGAAGGCATTTGCTGACCTACCCTTTTTCCCTGTGTAACTTGGTATTTGCAGTACAATTATTTTCAGTGTCGCTGTGTCCAAGCAGCTAGAGATTACACAGATAGAAGTGTCAAGAGAGATGCTGCTAAAGTACGCCCTTCTTATAGCAGCATTTAAATGGCACACGACGCCTTGCTGCTTTTTCTTTCCCAGAGAGACCTGCTGTCAATTTTTTCACTCTGGCTTCTTGATCAAAAATGTCCACCTGAAATGTCTTACAGAAATAGGCTCCAGGTGTAAAAACCAGTACGGGGCTACATTTTCTGCGTGCTCCACATAAGTCACATCAAACTCACTCATCAAACTTCACTCTCTCCTTCCATTCTCCACCACTGCCTCTACCATTGTGTTCTCTGGATCTCAGAGTCTAAAGGCAGGCGCAATAGTTTCCACTGAGGGGTTGGAAGAGGTGTACAAGCAGCACAAATAGCTTCTGCGCTGCGCAGGCCATTTCTCTGCATTTTAGAGCCTAAGGGAAAGCGCTAGTGTTCCTGCGGAGAGCTGCAACAGCTGCAGAATATGTGTTGTCTTGGCACATGTTTGCAATCCACCATGATGGATCCTTAGTGAAACCAAACTGTGGTTCTGCTTCAAACATCTCACCCTGCTTGGCCACAAAGCTTTCGCTGACATGTCCCATTGCCTTTTTATTGCTGCGTTTCATTTTCAGAGTTTGTACGGAATCATTGCACTTTGCTTCTAAGCTGAACGTCGATACTGCTGGAGTCTCATATGTCCATTTTCTTCTCACACAAAAAAACTGCTTCCTTTAAAACATGCTGATGCGACCTGCTTTGTTGCTCAGCTGTAATTTTAGGGGTGTTCTCTGTCCCGCTTACAGTCTGAATCTAAACTAAGAAGTTTATGGGACACAGATGTGCCAAGACAAATAGTTTGCTTGGACCTTGCCACGTGTATTCAAAAGCATCCTTTCACTCCACCATCAAGTCTCTGCTTTACATCCTGCAAACTTCACACACACATACATACATACATACTGGAATGAGGCACTTTCTTTCTTTCTTTCTTTCTTTCTTTCTTTCTTTCTCAGCTACACTCACCTATCCCCCACGCTAACTTCTTTACCGCTTTTCTCTTGGCCTTGCTATGCATACTTTTCCTCTTAAGACACCCATTGTCTGGCCTACCCCTTCCCTACATTGCCTTGCCTTTCCTTTCCTATCCAACCTTGCATTTCTTTGTCATTCCTGGCCATTGTTTTCCTCTTCCTTCCTGACCCATCCCTGTCTTTCCCTTGCCCTTCCTACCAGTCCAGTGCCTTGCACCACCCATCCCCCTTGCCACTTTGTCCAGTTTCCCTTCCCCTTTGTCCAGCTCCAATCTTTCATTTCCTTCTCCTTCTAGGACTCTCATTGCCTTGCTTGCCTCTCCTTTGTCTTGCCTGGCAAAGCCACCACTTTTCTTGGCGTTCCCTTTGAACCTCTCCTCTCCCTTGCCTTGCATTCCCTTGCTCACTCGTCCCCCACCTGGAATTCAATACCCCTCTTTTTGCGGCATTTCTTCATCTTGCCTTGCCCTGCCTGCTTCTCCTAGGACTCTCAAGGCTTTCACGTACCTCCAGCGTTTCAGGAGCATGTGAGAGGGAGCCTAAAAGAGGTCACGTGCAAGCACACCCATCTGTCCTGGCAGCTTGCTTCTGGCACCTATCCTTACATGTCTTGAATTTTGGACATAAAATTCACATTTCACCTTTGCGCTTCAGGACCAGAATGACAGTTCTTTTGTATACCAAGGAAAGCAGGTAATCCAAGTGTTTTAGGTGCAGATTAGAGATGGCACATGTGAGATCAAGGCCAGCCAGAGAAGTCTGTCCTAGCCCCTTTTGTGTACCAGCAGTCTTTGAATGTACCTCTCATTTGTCTTGCCTTGGTGACCCAAAAGTTTCCTTGCCTTGCCCTGCCTTGCCTCCCTAGCCTTGCACTCCCTCCAGTGCCTACGCCCACACTTGACCTGCCTACTGCTTTCCTCCAGGGAAACCTAGCCTTGCCTAGCCCCTCCTGTTTCTGCCTGGCCTTCCAATGCCCATCCTTGCCTAGAAGTTCTGGGCCTTCTCTCACCTACCACTCCATTTGCTTGCCCCTCATGGCTCCAGCCTTGTCAGCTTCTCCCTTGACTTGCCTACAATTGCGCCTACACTTGGTTTGCATTGCAAAGAGCGGTAGGCAAGGCAAAGCAAAGCAAGGAAGGTCTTTCTAGGTCTTGCCAGGCAAGGCACACATAAGCAAGCAAGCAAAACAAGAGTAGACTAGCCACAGCATCAAAGGCAAGGCAAGGCCAAGTGACTCTGAGTGCCTTTCCTTGGCAAGTAAAAGATATAGTGACAATGTAATAGGGCGGGCGTTAAAGGTACCATGAGGAGGTATAGTCCAGAGAGATATTTATGTCGTAGACCCTTCTGTGCAGGAGCCATTGTTGGACATAGTACAGGACATGGCATACAGCTTGGCTTGGTAAGTTCCTGAAGGAGAATGGCAATGCTTTCTCATGGGAAGGAAAGCACGTAGCCCCAGAGTTGGAGGTGCAGATAAGAAGCTGTGTCGCGCAGCTCAAGGACGACAGCAGCTTCTTGTGCCGGCATATTTGGAAGCACTCTCTCAATTTGTACAGTCATTGAGTCAGTATCCATCTTTGGAAGGCTGTCTGCCTCTAGTAAGAGTGTTCTGACACCATTGTATGGGATCAGTCACTGGATGTTTTGGATTTTGGAGGAGGGGATGCCATTTATCTTGAAATGAGCTTCTTGTTCTTCTCTTTGGCAAAGAAATTAAGTTTGGATGGGCACTTTGGGTGGTCTCAGTGAATTTAAAGGTTTTTCCCAAGAGGTTTCCCTGTGGGTTAGAGCTGTTGAACTGACAGTGGGAATCTAGACAGCAAGTTGTTGAGCTTTCTGTCCTTGTAGCTTTAGTGTGTGAGTAGTCCCTGTTGCCATGCTGCTTGGATCTTGACTCTGAGACTGAAAGCTTAGGAGCGTAGAGCTGAAAAGAAAAGTGCCAATAGCAGGGTGTGTGTTCATTGTTTGATGGGTGAAGTTGAAATTGTAGGCAGCAAAGAACTTTCTCTCTCAGCTGGCACATTTGTTGAGCGGATGTCTTTGAGTTTGTTACCGGATTCTGCGATAGTGAAAATGTTTGTTAGGGCAGAGGATTTCGTGTTGCCTTTTGAGTGTGGTGCAAAAGTGTTTGCACACTTGGAGGGGGAAGATCAGCAAAGTCTTTTTTTCC
Source organism: Poecile atricapillus (assembly GCF_030490865.1). Lineage (NCBI taxonomy): Eukaryota > Metazoa > Chordata > Aves > Passeriformes > Paridae > Poecile > Poecile atricapillus. The sequence continues at coordinate 70,601,166 of NC_081288.1, forward strand.
TGGCACAGTTAATTTGAGAGCAGGGACGTTTCCAACTCGGCTCTGTCCTTTGGAGCTGGCCTCGGTGCGTTTCCTTCTTTTGTTAGTCGACAGCGCCATCGTGTGGTTATTTTGATGAGCGCTGGCAGACGGTGCCAGGGAAAAAGCCAAGCTGTTTGCGGCTCCGGCCTCATTGGTGTAGGAGCAGCGCAGGGAAGAGCTCCGCTGGGGGTCCTGGCTCTTAGAGACTGAGAGAATGTGATCCTGTATGTAGCACAGAAGGAAGTGGAATTGTTTCATTGTGGGCTGTGCAGTTTATAAGCTGCAAATGAAAAGGCAATTGCAGCGCAGCCTCTTCTTTTCTGTGTGATCAGCTGCTCAACATGTAACTCGCACACACTGAACTGCATCCACCTCCCTGGAGATATAAAATGTGTATATCACTTTCCTCAAACTCTATGTATTACCTTGCACTCTAGCAGATCCCAAACCGCTTCAAAACGTCCAGCAGCTACTCAAAAAGAAAAAGTCCAACAAAAAGCTAGTGCTGGCCTTTAGAGTGCCTTTGCAGTCCGCAAAATAGACAAAATGCACTAGGGCTTTGAATGCTTCTTCCCAACTATATAAATTCTCTCCAAGTGGCAAAGTCCATCATTACAGCAAAATTTTTCAGCTGGAGTTCTGACTGAGAGATGTGCCAGGACAGAAGGCATTTGCTGACCTACCCTTTTTCCCTGTGTAACTTGGTATTTGCAGTACAATTATTTTCAGTGTCGCTGTGTCCAAGCAGCTAGAGATTACACAGATAGAAGTGTCAAGAGAGATGCTGCTAAAGTACGCCCTTCTTATAGCAGCATTTAAATGGCACACGACGCCTTGCTGCTTTTTCTTTCCCAGAGAGACCTGCTGTCAATTTTTTCACTCTGGCTTCTTGATCAAAAATGTCCACCTGAAATGTCTTACAGAAATAGGCTCCAGGTGTAAAAACCAGTACGGGGCTACATTTTCTGCGTGCTCCACATAAGTCACATCAAACTCACTCATCAAACTTCACTCTCTCCTTCCATTCTCCACCACTGCCTCTACCATTGTGTTCTCTGGATCTCAGAGTCTAAAGGCAGGCGCAATAGTTTCCACTGAGGGGTTGGAAGAGGTGTACAAGCAGCACAAATAGCTTCTGCGCTGCACAGGCCATTTCTCTGCATTTTAGAGCCTAAGGGAAAGCGCTAGTGTTCCTGCGGAGAGCTGCAACAGCTGCAGAATATGTGTTGTCTTGGCACATGTTTGCAATCCACCATGATGGATCCTTAGTGAAACCAAACTGTGGTTCTGCTTCAAACATCTCACCCTGCTTGGCCACAAAGCTTTCGCTGACATGTCCCATTGCCTTTTTATTGCTGCGTTTCATTTTCAGAGTTTGTACGGAATCATTGCACTTTGCTTCTAAGCTGAACGTCGATACTGCTGGAGTCTCATATGTCCATTTTCTTCTCACACAAAAAAACTGCTTCCTCTAAAACATGCTGATGCGACCTGCTTTCTTGCTCAGCTGTAATTTTAGGGGTGTTCTCTGTCCCGCTTACAGTCTGAATCTAAACTAAGAAGTTTATGGGACACAGATGTGCCAAGACAAATAGTTTGCTTGGACCTTGCCACGTGTATTCAAGAGCATCCTTTCACTCCACCATCAAGTCTCTGCTTTACATCCTGCAAACTTCACACACACATACATACATACATACTGGAATGAGGCATTTTCTTTCTTTCTTTCTAAGCTACACTCACCTATCCCCCACGCTAACTTCTTTACCGCTTTTCTCTTGGCCTTGCTATGCATACTTTTTCTCTTAAGACACCCATTGTCTGGCCTACCCCTTCCCTACATTGCCTTTCCTTTCCTTTCCTATCCAACCTTGCATTTCTTTGTCATTCCTGGCCATTGTTTTCCTCTTCCTTCCTGACCCATCCATGTCTTTCCCTTGCCCTTCCTACCAGTCCAGTGCCTTGCACCACCCATCCCCCTTGCCACTTTGTCCAGTTTCCCTTCCCCTTTGTCCAGCTCCAATCTTTCATTTCCTTCTCCTTCTAGGACTCTCATTGCCTTGCTTGCCTCTCCTTTGTCTTGCCTGGCAAAGCCACCACTTTTCTTGGCGTTACCTTTGAACCTCTCCTCTCCCTTGCCTTGCATTCCCTTGCTCACTCGTCCCCCACCTGGAATTCAATACGCCTCTTTTTGCTGCATTTCTTCATCTTGCCTTGCCCTGCCTGCTTCTCCTAGGACTCTCAAGGCTTTCACGTACCTCCAGCGTTTCAGGAGCATGTGAGAGGAAGCCCAAAAGAGGTCACGTGCAAGCACACCCATCTGTCCTGGCAGCTTGCTTCTGGCACCTATCCTTACATGTCTTGAATTTTGGACATAAAATTCACATTTCACCTTTGCGCTTCAGGACCAGAATGACAGTTCTTTTGTATACCAAGGAAAGCAGGTAATCCAAGTGTTTTAGGTGCAGATTAGAGATGGCACATGTGAGATCAAGGCCAGCCAGAGAAGTCTGTCCTAGCCCCTTTTGTGTACCAGCAGTCTTTGAATGTACCTCTCATTTGTCTTGCCTTGGTGACCCAAAAGTTTCCTTGCCTTGCCCTGCCTTGCCTCCCTAGCCTTGCACTCCCTCCAGTGCCTACGCCCACACTTGACCTGCCTACTGCTTTCCTCCAGGGAAACCTAGCCTTGCCTAGGCCTTCCTGTTTCTGCCTGGCCTTCCTATGCCCATCCTTGCCTAGAAGTTCTGGGCCTTCTCTCACCTACCACTCCATTTGCTTGCCCCTCATGGCTCCAGCCTTGTCAGCTTCTCCCTTGACTTGCCTACAATTGCGCCTACACTTGGTTTGCATTGCAAAGAGCGGTAGGCAAGGCAAAGCAAAGCAAGGAAGGTCTTTCTAGGTCTTGCCAGGCAAGGCACACATAAGCAAGCAAGCAAGCAAAACAAGAGTAGACTAGCCACAGCATCAAAGGCAAGGCAAGGCCAAGTGACTCTGAGTGCCTTTCCTTGGCAAGTAAAAGATATAGTGACAATGTAATAGGGCAGGCGTTAAAGGTACCATGAGGAGGTATAGTCCAGCAAGATATTTATGTCGTAGACCCTTCTGTGCAGGAGCCATTGTTGGACATAGTACAGGACATGGCATACAGTTTGGCTTGGTAAGTTCCTGAAGGAGAATGGCAATGCTTTCTCATGGGAAGGAAAGCACGTAGCCCCAGAGTTGGAGGTGCAGATAAGAAGCTGTGTCGCGCAGCTCAAGGACGACAGCAGCTTCTTGTGCCGGCATATTTGGAAGCACTCCCTCAATTTGTACAGTCATTGAGTCAGTATCCATCTTTGGAAGGCTGTCTGCCTCTAGTAAGAGTGTTCTGACACCATTGTATGGGATCAGTCACTGGATGTTTTGGATTTTGGAGGAGGGGATGCCCTTTCTCTTGAAATGAGCTTCTTGTTCTTCTCTTTGGCAAAGAAATTAAGTTTGGATGGGCACTTTGGGTGGTCTCAGTGAATTTAAAGGTTTTTCCCAAGAGGTTTCCCTGTGGGTTAGAGCTGTTGAACTGACAGTGGGAATCTAGACACCAAGTTGTTGAGCTTTCTGTCCTTGTAGCTTTAGTGTGTGAGTAGTCCCTGTTGCCATGCTGCTTGGATCTTGACTCTGAGACTGAAAGCTTAGGAGCGTAGAGCTGAAAAGAAAAGTGCCAATAGCAGGGTGTGTGTTCATTGTTTGATGGGTGAAGTTGAAATTGTAGGCAGCAAAGAACTTTCTCTCTCCGCTGGCACATTTGTTGAGCGGATGTCTTTGAGTTTGTTACCGGACTCTGCGAGAGTGAAAATGTTTGTTTGGGCAGAGGATTTCGTGTTGCCCTTTGAGTGTGGTGCAAAAGTGTTTGCACACTTGGAAGGGGAAGATCAGCAAAGTCTTTTTTTCCTGGCACAGTTAATTTGAGAGCAGGGACGTTTCCAACTCTGCTCTGTCCTTTGGAGCTGGCCTCGGTGCGTTTCCTTCTTTTGTTAGTCGACAGCGCCATCGTGTGGTTATTTTGATGAGCGCTGGCAGCCGGTGCCAGGGAAAAAGCCAAGCTGTTTGCGGCTCCGGCCTCATTGGTGTAGGAGCAGCGCAGGGAAGAGCTCCGCTGGAGGTCCTGGCTCTTAGAGACTGAGAGAATGTGATCCTATATGTAGCACAGAAGGAAGTGGAATTGTTTCATTGTGGGCTGTGCAGTTTATAAGCTGCAAATGAAAAGGCAATTGCAGCGCAGCCTCTTCTTTTCTGTGTGATCAGCTGCTCAACATGTAACTCGCACACACTGAACTGCATCCACCTCCCTGGAGATATAAAATGTGTATATCACTTTCCTCAAACTCTATGTATTACCTTGCACTCTAGCCGATCCCAAACCGCTTCAAAACGTCCAGCAGCTACTCAAAAAGAAAAAGTCCAACAAAAAGCTAGTGCTGGCCTTTAGAGTGCCTTTGCAGTCCGTAAAATAGACAAAATGCACTAGGGCTTTGAATGCTTCTTCCCAACTATATAAATTCTCTCCAAGTGGCAAAGTCCATCATTACAGCAAAATTTTTCAGCTGGAGTTCTGACTGAGAGATGTGCCAGGACAGAAGGCATTTGCTGACCTACCCTTTTTCCCTGTGTAACTTGGTATTTGCAGTACAATTATTTTCAGTGTCGCTGTGTCCAAGCAGCTAGAGATTACACAGATAGAAGTGTCAAGAGAGATGCTGCTAAAGTACGCCCTTCTTATAGCAGCATTTAAATGGCACACGACGCCTTGCTGCTTTTTCTTTCCCAGAGAGACCTGCTGTCAATTTTTTCACTCTGGCTTCTTGATCAAAAATGTCCACCTGAAATGTCTTACAGAAATAGGCTCCAGGTGTAAAAACCAGTACGGGGCTACATTTTCTGCGTGCTCCACATAAGTCACATCAAACTCACTCATCAAACTTCACTCTCTCCTTCCATTCTCCACTGCCTCTACCATTGTGTTCTCTGGATCTCAGAGTCTAAAGGCAGGCGCAATAGTTTCCACTGAGCAGTTGGAAGAGGTGTACAAGCAGCACAAATAGCTTCTGCGCTGCGCAGGCCATTTCTCTGCATTTTAGAGCCTAAGGGAAAGCGCTAGTGTTCCTGCGGAGAGCTGCAACAGCTGCAGAATATGTGTTGTCTTGGCACATGTTTGCAATCCACCATGATGGATCCTTAGTGAAACCAAACTGTGGTTCTGCTTCAAACATCTCACCCTGCTTGGCCACAAAGCTTTCGCTGACATGTCCCATTGCCTTTTTATTGCCGCGTTTCATTTTCAGAGTTTGTACGGAATCATTGCACTTTGCTTCTAAGCTGAACGTCGATACTGCTGGAGTCTCATATGTCCATTTTCTTCTCACACAAAAAACTGCTTCCTTTAAAACATGCTGATGCGACCTGCTTTCTTGCTCAGCTGTAATTTTAGGGGTGTTCTCTGTCCCGCTTACAGTCTGAATCTAAACTAAGAAGTTTATGGGACACAGATGTGCCAAGACAAATAGTTTGCTTGGACCTTGCCACGTGTATTCAAAAGCATCCTTTCACTCCACCATCAAGTCTCTGCTTTACATCCTGCAAACTTCACACACACATACATACATACATACTGGAATGAGGCACTTTCTTTCTTTCTTTCTCAGCTACACTCACCTATCCCCCACGCTAACTTCTTTACCGCTTTTCTCTTGGCCTTGCTATGCATACTTTTCCTCTTAAGACACCCATTGTCTGGCCTACCCCTTCCCTACATTGCCTTGCCTTTCCTTTCCTATCCAACCTTGCATTTCTTTGTCATTCCTGGCCATTGCTTTCCTCTTCCTTCCTGACCCATCCATGTCTTTCCCTTGCCCTTCCTACCAGTCCAGTGCCTTGCACCACCCATCCCCCTTGCCACTTTGTCCAGTTTCCCTTCCCCTTTGTCCAGCTCCAATCTTTCATTTCCTTCTCCTTCTAGGACTCTCATTGCCTTGCTTGCCTCTCCTTTGTCTTGCCTGGCAAAGCCACCACTTTTCTTGGCGTTACCTTTGAACCTCTCCTCTCCCTTGCCTTGCATTCCCTTGTTCACTCGTCCCCCACCTGGAATTCAATACGCCTCTTTTTGCTGCATTTCTTCATCTTGCCTTGCCCTGCCTGCTTCTCCTAGGACTCTCAAGGCTTTCACGTACCTCCAGCGTTTCAGGAGCATGTGAGAGGAAGCCCAAAAGAGGTCACGTGCAAGCACACCCATCTGTCCTGGCAGCTTGCTTCTGGCACCTATCCTTACATGTCTTGAATTTTGGACATAAAATTCACATTTCACCTTTGCGCTTCAGGACCAGAATGACAGTTCTTTTGTATACCAAGGAAAGCAGGTAATCCAAGTGTTTTAGGTGCCGATTAGAGATGGCCCATGTGAGATCAAGGCCAGCCAGAGAAGTCTGTCCTAGCCCCTTTTGTGTACCAGCAGTCTTTGAATGTACCTCTCATTTGTCTTGCCTTGGTGACCCAAAAGTTTCCATGCCTTGCCCTGCCTTGCCTCCCTAGCCTTGCACTCCCTCCAGTGCCTACGCCCACACTTGACCTGCCTACTGCTTTCCTCCAGGGAAACCTAGCCTTGCCTAGGCCTTCCTGTTTCTGCCTGGCCTTCCTATGCCCATCCTTGCCTAGAAGTTCTGGGCCTTCTCTCACCTACCACTCCATTTGCTTGCCCCTCATGGCTCCAGCCTTGTCAGCTTCTCCCTTGACTTGCCTACAATTGCGCCTACACTTGGTTTGCATTGCAAAGAGCGGTAGGCAAGGCAAAGCAAAGCAAGGAAGGTCTTTCTAGGTCTTGCCAGGCAAGGCACACATAAGCAAGCAAGAAAGCAAAACAAGAGTAGACTAGCCACAGCATCAAAGGCAAGGCAAGGCCAAGTGACTCTGAGTGCCTTTCCTTGGCAAGTAAAAGATATAGTGACAATGTAATAGGGCAGGCGTTAAAGGTACCATGAGGAGGTATAGTCCAGCAAGATATTTATGTCGTAGACCCTTCTGTGCAGGAGCCATTGTTGGACATAGTACAGGACATGGCATACAGCTTGGCTTGGTAAGTTCCTGAAGGAGAATGGCAATGCTTTCTCATGGGAAGGAAAGCACGTAGCCCCAGAGTTGGAGGTGCAGATAAGAAGCTGTGTCGCGCAGCTCGAGGACGACAGCAGCTTCTTGTGCCGGCATATTTGGAAGCACTCTCTCAATTTGTACAGTCATTGAGTCAGTATCCATCTTTGGAAGGCTGTCTGCCTCTAGTAACAGTGTTCTGACACCATTGTATGGGATCAGTCACTGGATGTTTTGGATTTTGGAGGAGGGGATGCCATTTCTCTTGAAATGAGCTTCTTGTTCTTCTCTTTGGCAAAGAAATTAAGTTTGGATGGGCACTTTGGGTGGTCTCAGTGAATTTAAAGGTTTTTCCCAAGAGGTTTCCCTGTGGGTTAGAGCTGTTGAACTGACAGTGGGAATCTAGACACCGAGTTGTTGAGCTTTTTGTCCTTGTAGTTTAGTGTGTGAGTAGTCCCTGTTGCCATGCTGCTTGGATCTTGACTCTGAGACTGAAAGCTTAGGAGCGTAGAGCTGAAAAGAAAAGTGCCAATAGCAGGGTGTGTGTTCATTTTTTGATGGGTGAAGCTGAAATTGTAGGCAGCAAAGAACTTTCTCTCTCCGCTGGCACATTTGTTGAGCGGATGTCTTTGAGTTTGTTACCGGACTCTGCGAGAGTGAAAATGTTTGTTAGGGCAGAGGATTTTGTGTTGCCCTTTGAGTGTGGTGCAAAAGTGTTTGCACACTTGGAGGGGGAAGATCAGCAAAGTCTTTTTTTCCTGGCACAGTTAATTTGAGAGCAGGGACGTTTCCAACTCGGCTCTGTCCTTTGGAGCTGGCCTCGGTGCGTTTCCTTCTTTTGTTAGTCGACAGCGCCATCGTGTGGTTATTTTGATGAGCGCTGGCAGACGGTGCCAGGGAAAAAGCCAAGCTGTTTGCGGCTCCGGCCTCATTGGTGTAGGAGCAGCGCAGGGAAGAGCTCCGCTGGGGGTCCTGGCTCTTAGAGACTGAGAGAATGTGATCCTGTATGTAGCACAGAAGGAAGTGGAATTGTTTCATTGTGGGCTGTGCAGTTTATAAGCTGCAAATGAAAAGGCAATTGCAGCGCAGCCTCTTCTTTTCTGTGTGATCAGCTGCTCAACATGTAACTCGCACACACTGAACTGCATCCACCTCCCTGGAGATATAAAATGTGTATATCACTTTCCTCAAACTCTATGTATTACCTTGCACTCTAGCAGATCCCAAACCGCTTCAAAACGTCCAGCAGCTACTCAAAAAGAAAAAGTCCAACAAAAAGCTAGTGCTGGCCTTCATAGTGCCTTTGCAGTCCGTAAAATAGACGAAATGCACTAGGGCTTTGAATGCTTCTTCCCAACTATATAAATTCTCTCCAAGTGGCAAAGTCCATCATTACAGCAAAATTTTTCAGCTGGAGTTCTGACTGAGAGATGTGCCAGGACAGAAGGCATTTGCTGACCTACCCTTTTTCCCTGTGTAACTTGGTATTTGCAGTACAATTATTTTCAGTGTCGCTGTGTCCAAGCAGCTAGAGATTACACAGATAGAAGTGTCAAGAGAGATGCTGCTAAAGTACGCCCTTCTTATAGCAGCATTTAAATGGCACACGACGCCTTGCTGCTTTTTCTTTCCCAGAGAGACCTGCTGTCAATTTTTTCACTCTGGCTTCTTGATCAAAAATGTCCACCTGAAATGTCTTACAGAAATAGGCTCCAGGTGTAAAAACCAGTACGGGGCTACATTTTCTGCGTGCTCCACATAAGTCACATCAAACTCACTCATCAAACTTCACTCTCTCCTTCCATTCTCCACTGCCTCTACCATTGTGTTCTCTGGATCTCAGAGTCTAAAGGCAGGCGCAATAGTTTCCACTGAGGGGTTGGAAGAGGTGTACAAGCAGCACAAATAGCTTCTGCGCTGCGCAGGCCATTTCTCTGCATTTTAGAGCCTAAGGGAAAGCGCTAGTGTTCCTGCGGAGAGCTGCAACAGCTGCAGAATATGTGTTGTCTTGGCACATGTTTGCAATCCACCATGATGGATCCTTAGTGAAACCAAACTGTGGTTCTGCTTCAAACATCTCACCCTGCTTGGCCACAAAGCTTTCGCTGACATGTCCCATTGCCTTTTTATTGCAGCGTTTCATTTTCAGAGTTTGTACGGAATCATTGCACTTTGCTTCTAAGCTGAACGTCGATACTGCTGGAGTCTCATATGTCCATTTTCTTCTCACACAAAAAACTGCTTCCTTTAAAACATGCTGATGCGACCTGCTTTCTTGCTCAGCTGTAATTTTAGGGGTGTTCTCTGTCCCGCTTACAGTCTGAATCTAAACTAAGAAGTTTATGGGACACAGATGTGCCAAGACAAATAGTTTGCTTGGACCTTGCCACGTGTATTCAAGAGCATCCTTTCACTCCACCATCAAGTCTCTGCTTTACATCCTGCAAACTTCACACACACATACATACATACATACTGGAATGAGGCATTTTCTTTCTTTCTTTCTAAGCTACACTCACCTATCCCCCACGCTAACTTCTTTACCGCTTTTCTCTTGGCCTTGCTATGCATACTTTTTCTCTTAAGACACCCATTGTCTGGCCTACCCCTTCCCTACATTGCCTTTCCTTTCCTTTCCTATCCAACCTTGCATTTCTTTGTCATTCCTGGCCATTGTTTTCCTCTTCCTTCCTGACCCATCCATGTCTTTCCCTTGCCCTTCCTACCAGTCCAGTGCCTTGCACCACCCATCCCCCTTGCCACTTTGTCCAGTTTCCCTTCCCCTTTGTCCAGCTCCAATCTTTCATTTCCTTCTCCTTCTAGGACTCTCATTGCCTTGCTTGCCTCTCCTTTGTCTTGCCTGGCAAAGCCACCACTTTTCTTGGCGTTACCTTTGAACCTCTCCTCTCCCTTGCCTTGCATTCCCTTGCTCACTCGTCCCCCACCTGGAATTCAATACGCCTCTTTTTGCTGCATTTCTTCATCTTGCCTTGCCCTGCCTGCTTCTCCTAGGACTCTCAAGGCTTTCACGTACCTCCAGCGTTTCAGGAGCATGTGAGAGGAAGCCCAAAAGAGGTCACGTGCAAGCACACCCATCTGTCCTGGCAGCTTGCTTCTGGCACCTATCCTTACATGTCTTGAATTTTGGACATAAAATTCACATTTCACCTTTGCGCTTCAGGACCAGAATGACAGTTCTTTTGTATACCAAGGAAAGCAGGTAATCCAAGTGTTTTAGGTGCAGATTAGAGATGGCACATGTGAGATCAAGGCCAGCCAGAGAAGTCTGTCCTAGCCCCTTTTGTGTACCAGCAGTCTTTGAATGTACCTCTCATTTGTCTTGCCTTGGTGACCCAAAAGTTTCCTTGCCTTGCCCTGCCTTGCCTCCCTAGCCTTGCACTCCCTCCAGTGCCTACGCCCACACTTGACCTGCCTACTGCTTTCCTCCAGGGAAACCTAGCCTTGCCTAGGCCTTCCTGTTTCTGCCTGGCCTTCCTATGCCCATCCTTGCCTAGAAGTTCTGGGCCTTCTCTCACCTACCACTCCATTTGCTTGCCCCTCATGGCTCCAGCCTTGTCAGCTTCTCCCTTGACTTGCCTACAATTGCGCCTACACTTGGTTTGCATTGCAAAGAGCGGTAGGCAAGGCAAAGCAAAGCAAGGAAGGTCTTTCTAGGTCTTGCCAGGCAAGGCACACATAAGCAAGCAAGCAAGCAAAACAAGAGTAGACTAGCCACAGCATCAAAGGCAAGGCAAGGCCAAGTGACTCTGAGTGCCTTTCCTTGGCAAGTAAAAGATATAGTGACAATGTAATAGGGCAGGCGTTAAAGGTACCATGAGGAGGTATAGTCCAGCAAGATATTTATGTCGTAGACCCTTCTGTGCAGGAGCCATTGTTGGACATAGTACAGGACATGGCATACAGTTTGGCTTGGTAAGTTCCTGAAGGAGAATGGCAATGCTTTCTCATGGGAAGGAAAGCACGTAGCCCCAGAGTTGGAGGTGCAGATAAGAAGCTGTGTCGCGCAGCTCAAGGACGACAGCAGCTTCTTGTGCCGGCATATTTGGAAGCACTCCCTCAATTTGTACAGTCATTGAGTCAGTATCCATCTTTGGAAGGCTGTCTGCCTCTAGTAAGAGTGTTCTGACACCATTGTATGGGATCAGTCACTGGATGTTTTGGATTTTGGAGGAGGGGATGCCCTTTCTCTTGAAATGAGCTTCTTGTTCTTCTCTTTGGCAAAGAAATTAAGTTTGGATGGGCACTTTGGGTGGTCTCAGTGAATTTAAAGGTTTTTCCCAAGAGGTTTCCCTGTGGGTTAGAGCTGTTGAACTGACAGTGGGAATCTAGACACCAAGTTGTTGAGCTTTTTGTCCTTGTAGCTTTAGTGTGTGAGTAGTCCCTGTTGCCATGCTGCTTGGATCTTGACTCTGAGACTGAAAGCTTAAGAGCGTAGAGCTGAAAAGAAAAGTGCCAATAGCAGGGTGTGTGTTCATTGTTTGATGGGTGAAGTTGAAATTGTAGGCAGCAAAGAACTTTCTCTCTCCGCTGGCACATTTGTTGAGCGGATGTCTTTGAGTTTGTTACCGGACTCTGCGAGAGTGAAAATGTTTGTTTGGGCAGAGGATTTCGTGTTGCCCTTTGAGTGTGGTGCAAAAGTGTTTGCACACTTGGAAGGGGAAGATCAGCAAAGTCTTTTTTTCCTGGCACAGTTAATTTGAGAGCAGGGACGTTTCCAACTCTGCTCTGTCCTTTGGAGCTGGCCTCGGTGCGTTTCCTTCTTTTGTTAGTCGACAGCGCCATCGTGTGGTTATTTTGATGAGCGCTGGCAGCCGGTGCCAGGGAAAAAGCCAAGCTGTTTGCGGCTCCGGCCTCATTGGTGTAGGAGCAGCGCAGGGAAGAGCTCCACTGGAGGTCCTGGCTCTTAGAGACTGAGAGAATGTGATCCTATATGTAGCACAGAAGGAAGTGGAATTGTTTCATTGTGGGCTGTGCAGTTTATAAGCTGCAAATGAAAAGGCAATTGCAGCGCAGCCTCTTCTTTTCTGTGTGATCAGCTGCTCAACATGTAACTCGCACACACTGAACTGCATCCACCTCCCTGGAGATATAAAATGTGTATATCACTTTCCTCAAACTCTATGTATTACCTTGCACTCTAGCCGATCCCAAACCGCTTCAAAACGTCCAGCAGCTACTCAAAAAGAAAAAGTCCAACAAAAAGCTAGTGCTGGCCTTTAGAGTGCCTTTGCAGTCCGTAAAATAGACAAAATGCACTAGGGCTTTGAATGCTTCTTCCCAACTATATAAATTCTCTCCAAGTGGCAAAGTCCATCATTACAGCAAAATTTTTCAGCTGGAGTTCTGACTGAGAGATGTGCCAGGACAGAAGGCATTTGCTGACCTACCCTTTTTCCCTGTGTAACTTGGTATTTGCAGTACAATTATTTTCAGTGTCGCTGTGTCCAAGCAGCTAGAGATTACACAGATAGAAGTGTCAAGAGAGATGCTGCTAAAGTACGCCCTTCTTATAGCAGCATTTAAATGGCACACGACGCCTTGCTGCTTTTTCTTTCCCAGAGAGACCTGCTGTCAATTTTTTCACTCTGGCTTCTTGATCAAAAATGTCCACCTGAAATGTCTTACAGAAATAGGCTCCAGGTGTAAAAACCAGTACGGGGCTACATTTTCTGCGTGCTCCACATAAGTCACATCAAACTCACTCATCAAACTTCACTCTCTCCTTCCATTCTCCACTGCCTCTACCATTGTGTTCTCTGGATCTCAGAGTCTAAAGGCAGGCGCAATAGTTTCCACTGAGCAGTTGGAAGAGGTGTACAAGCAGCACAAATAGCTTCTGCGCTGCGCAGGCCATTTCTCTGCATTTTAGAGCCTAAGGGAAAGCGCTAGTGTTCCTGCGGAGAGCTGCAACAGCTGCAGAATATGTGTTGTCTTGGCACATGTTTGCAATCCACCATGATGGATCCTTAGTGAAACCAAACTGTGGTTCTGCTTCAAACATCTCACCCTGCTTGGCCACAAAGCTTTCGCTGACATGTCCCATTGCCTTTTTATTGCCGCGTTTCATTTTCAGAGTTTGTACGGAATCATTGCACTTTGCTTCTAAGCTGAACGTCGATACTGCTGGAGTCTCATATGTCCATTTTCTTCTCACACAAAAAACTGCTTCCTTTAAAACATGCTGATGCGACCTGCTTTCTTGCTCAGCTGTAATTTTAGGGGTGTTCTCTGTCCCGCTTACAGTCTGAATCTAAACTAAGAAGTTTATGGGACACAGATGTGCCAAGACAAATAGTTTGCTTGGACCTTGCCACGTGTATTCAAAAGCATCCTTTCACTCCACCATCAAGTCTCTGCTTTACATCCTGCAAACTTCACACACACATACATACATACATACTGGAATGAGGCACTTTCTTTCTTTCTTTCTCAGCTACACTCACCTATCCCCCACGCTAACTTCTTTACCGCTTTTCTCTTGGCCTTGCTATGCATACTTTTCCTCTTAAGACACCCATTGTCTGGCCTACCCCTTCCCTACATTGCCTTGCCTTTCCTTTCCTATCCAACCTTGCATTTCTTTGTCATTCCTGGCCATTGCTTTCCTCTTCCTTCCTGACCCATCCATGTCTTTCCCTTGCCCTTCCTACCAGTCCAGTGCCTTGCACCACCCATCCCCCTTGCCACTTTGTCCAGTTTCCCTTCCCCTTTGTCCAGCTCCAATCTTTCATTTCCTTCTCCTTCTAGGACTCTCATTGCCTTGCTTGCCTCTCCTTTGTCTTGCCTGGCAAAGCCACCACTTTTCTTGGCGTTACCTTTGAACCTCTCCTCTCCCTTGCCTTGCATTCCCTTGTTCACTCGTCCCCCACCTGGAATTCAATACGCCTCTTTTTGCTGCATTTCTTCATCTTGCCTTGCCCTGCCTGCTTCTCCTAGGACTCTCAAGGCTTTCACGTACCTCCAGCGTTTCAGGAGCATGTGAGAGGAAGCCCAAAAGAGGTCACGTGCAAGCACACCCATCTGTCCTGGCAGCTTGCTTCTGGCACCTATCCTTACATGTCTTGAATTTTGGACATAAAATTCACATTTCACCTTTGCGCTTCAGGACCAGAATGACAGTTCTTTTGTATACCAAGGAAAGCAGGTAATCCAAGTGTTTTAGGTGCCGATTAGAGATGGCCCATGTGAGATCAAGGCCAGCCAGAGAAGTCTGTCCTAGCCCCTTTTGTGTACCAGCAGTCTTTGAATGTACCTCTCATTTGTCTTGCCTTGGTGACCCAAAAGTTTCCATGCCTTGCCCTGCCTTGCCTCCCTAGCCTTGCACTCCCTCCAGTGCCTACGCCCACACTTGACCTGCCTACTGCTTTCCTCCAGGGAAACCTAGCCTTGCCTAGGCCTTCCTGTTTCTGCCTGGCCTTCCTATGCCCATCCTTGCCTAGAAGTTCTGGGCCTTCTCTCACCTACCACTCCATTTGCTTGCCCCTCATGGCTCCAGCCTTGTCAGCTTCTCCCTTGACTTGCCTACAATTGCGCCTACACTTGGTTTGCATTGCAAAGAGCGGTAGGCAAGGCAAAGCAAAGCAAGGAAGGTCTTTCTAGGTCTTGCCAGGCAAGGCACACATAAGCAAGCAAGAAAGCAAAACAAGAGTAGACTAGCCACAGCATCAAAGGCAAGGCAAGGCCAAGTGACTCTGAGTGCCTTTCCTTGGCAAGTAAAAGATATAGTGACAATGTAATAGGGCAGGCGTTAAAGGTACCATGAGGAGGTATAGTCCAGCAAGATATTTATGTCGTAGACCCTTCTGTGCAGGAGCCATTGTTGGACATAGTACAGGACATGGCATACAGCTTGGCTTGGTAAGTTCCTGAAGGAGAATGGCAATGCTTTCTCATGGGAAGGAAAGCACGTAGCCCCAGAGTTGGAGGTGCAGATAAGAAGCTGTGTCGCGCAGCTCGAGGACGACAGCAGCTTCTTGTGCCGGCATATTTGGAAGCACTCTCTCAATTTGTACAGTCATTGAGTCAGTATCCATCTTTGGAAGGCTGTCTGCCTCTAGTAACAGTGTTCTGACACCATTGTATGGGATCAGTCACTGGATGTTTTGGATTTTGGAGGAGGGGATGCCATTTCTCTTGAAATGAGCTTCTTGTTCTTCTCTTTGGCAAAGAAATTAAGTTTGGATGGGCACTTTGGGTGGTCTCAGTGAATTTAAAGGTTTTTCCCAAGAGGTTTCCCTGTGGGTTAGAGCTGTTGAACTGACAGTGGGAATCTAGACACCGAGTTGTTGAGCTTTTTGTCCTTGTAGTTTAGTGTGTGAGTAGTCCCTGTTGCCATGCTGCTTGGATCTTGACTCTGAGACTGAAAGCTTAGGAGCGTAGAGCTGAAAAGAAAAGTGCCAATAGCAGGGTGTGTGTTCATTTTTTGATGGGTGAAGCTGAAATTGTAGGCAGCAAAGAACTTTCTCTCTCCGCTGGCACATTTGTTGAGCGGATGTCTTTGAGTTTGTTACCGGACTCTGCGAGAGTGAAAATGTTTGTTAGGGCAGAGGATTTTGTGTTGCCCTTTGAGTGTGGTGCAAAAGTGTTTGCACACTTGGAGGGGGAAGATCAGCAAAGTCTTTTTTTCCTGGCACAGTTAATTTGAGAGCAGGGACGTTTCCAACTCGGCTCTGTCCTTTGGAGCTGGCCTCGGTGCGTTTCCTTCTTTTGTTAGTCGACAGCGCCATCGTGTGGTTATTTTGATGAGCGCTGGCAGACGGTGCCAGGGAAAAAGCCAAGCTGTTTGCGGCTCCGGCCTCATTGGTGTAGGAGCAGCGCAGGGAAGAGCTCCGCTGGGGGTCCTGGCTCTTAGAGACTGAGAGAATGTGATCCTGTATGTAGCACAGAAGGAAGTGGAATTGTTTCATTGTGGGCTGTGCAGTTTATAAGCTGCAAATGAAAAGGCAATTGCAGCGCAGCCTCTTCTTTTCTGTGTGATCAGCTGCTCAACATGTAACTCGCACACACTGAACTGCATCCACCTCCCTGGAGATATAAAATGTGTATATCACTTTGCTCAAACTCTATGTATTACCTTGTACTCTAGCAGATCCCAAACCGCTTCAAAACGTCCAGCAGCTACTCAAAAAGAAAAAGTCCAACAAAAAGCTAGTGCTGGCCTTCATAGTGCCTTTGCAGTCCGTAAAATAGACGAAATGCACTAGGGCTTTGAATGCTTCTTCCCAACTATATAAATTCTCTCCAAGTGGCAAAGTCCATCATTACAGCAAAATTTTTCAGCTGGAGTTCTGACTGAGAGATGTGCCAGGACAGAAGGCATTTGCTGACCTACCCTTTTTCCCTGTGTAACTTGGTATTTGCAGTACAATTATTTTCAGTGTCGCTGTGTCCAAGCAGCTAGAGATTACACAGATAGAAGTGTCAAGAGAGATGCTGCTAAAGTACGCCCTTCTTATAGCAGCATTTAAATGGCACACGACGCCTTGCTGCTTTTTCTTTCCCAGAGAGACCTGCTGTCAATTTTTTCACTCTGGCTTCTTGATCAAAAATGTCCACCTGAAATGTCTTACAGAAATAGGCTCCAGGTGTAAAAACCAGTACGGGGCTACATTTTCTGCGTGCTCCACATAAGTCACATCAAACTCACTCATCAAACTTCACTCTCTCCTTCCATTCTCCACTGCCTCTACCATTGTGTTCTCTGGATCTCAGAGTCTAAAGGCAGGCGCAATAGTTTCCACTGAGGGGTTGGAAGAGGTGTACAAGCAGCACAAATAGCTTCTGCGCTGCGCAGGCCATTTCTCTGCATTTTAGAGCCTAAGGGAAAGCGCTAGTGTTCCTGCGGAGAGCTGCAACAGCTGCAGAATATGTGTTGTCTTGGCACATGTTTGCAATCCACCATGATGGATCCTTAGTGAAACCAAACTGTGGTTCTGCTTCAAACATCTCACCCTGCTTGGCCACAAAGCTTTCGCTGACATGTCCCATTGCCTTTTTATTGCAGCGTTTCATTTTCAGAGTTTGTACGGAATCATTGCACTTTGCTTCTAAGCTGAACGTCGATACTGCTGGAGTCTCATATGTCCATTTTCTTCTCACACAAAAAACTGCTTCCTTTAAAACATGCTGATGCGACCTGCTTTCTTGCTCAGCTGTAATTTTAGGGGTGTTCTCTGTCCCGCTTACAGTCTGAATCTAAACTAAGAAGTTTATGGGACACAGATGTGCCAAGACAAATAGTTTGCTTGGACCTTGCCACGTGTATTCAAAAGCATCCTTTCACTCCACCATCAAGTCTCTGCTTTACATCCTGCAAACTTCACACACACATACATACATACATACTGGAATGAGGCACTTTCTTTCTTTCTTTCTCAGCTACACTCACCTATCCCCCACGCTAACTTCTTTACCGCTTTTCTCTTGGCCTTGCTATGCATACTTTTCCTCTTAAGACACCCATTGTCTGGCCTACCCCTTCCCTACATTGCCTTTCCTTTCCTTTCCTATCCAACCTTGCATTTCTTTGTCATTCCTGGCCATTGCTTTCCTCTTCCTTCCTGACCCATCCATGTCTTTCCCTTGCCCTTCCTACCAGTCCAGTGCCTTGCACCACCCATCCCCCTTGCCACTTTGTCCAGTTTCCCTTCCCCTTTGTCCAGCTCCAATCTTTCATTTCCTTCTCCTTCTAGGACTCTCATTGCCTTGCTTGCCTCTCCTTTGTCTTGCCTGGCAAAGCCACCACTTTTCTTGGCGTTACCTTTGAACCTCTCCTCTCCCTTGCCTTGCATTCCCTTGTTCACTCGTCCCCCACCTGGAATTCAATACGCCTCTTTTTGCGGAATTTCTTCATCTTGCCTTGCCCTGCCTGCTTCTCCTAGGACTCTCAAGGCTTTCACGTACCTCCAGCGTTTCAGGAGCATGTGAGAGGAAGCCCAAAAGAGGTCACGTGCAAGCACACCCATCTGTCCTGGCAGCTTGCTTCTGGCACCTATCCTTACATGTCTTGAATTTTGGACATAAAATTCACATTTCACCTTTGCGCTTCAGGACCAGAATGACAGTTCTTTTGTATACCAAGGAAAGCAGGTAATCCAAGTGTTTTAGGTGCCGATTAGAGATGGCCCATGTGAGATCAAGGCCAGCCAGAGAAGTCTGTCCTAGCCCCTTTTGTGTACCAGCAGTCTTTGAATGTACCTCTCATTTGTCTTGCCTTGGTGACCCAAAAGTTTCCATGCCTTGCCCTGCCTTGCCTCCCTAGCCTTGCACTCCCTCCAGTGCCTACGCCCACACTTGACCTGCCTACTGCTTTCCTCCAGGGAAACCTAGCCTTGCCTAGGCCTTCCTGTTTCTGCCTGGCCTTCCTATGCCCATCCTTGCCTAGAAGTTCTGGGCCTTCTCTCACCTACCACTCCATTTGCTTGCCCCTCATGGCTCCAGCCTTGTCAGCTTCTCCCTTGACTTGCCTACAATTGCGCCTACACTTGGTTTGCATTGCAAAGAGCGGTAGGCAAGGCAAAGCAAAGCAAGGAAGGTCTTTCTAGGTCTTGCCAGGCAAGGCACACATAAGCAAGCAAGCAAAACAAGAGTAGACTAGCCACAGCATCAAAGGCAAGGCAAGGCCAAGTGACTCTGAGTGCCTTTCCTTGGCAAGTAAAAGATATAGTGACAATGTAATAGGGCAGGCGTTAAAGGTACCATGAGGAGGTATAGTCCAGCAAGATATTTATGTCGTAGACCCTTCTGTGCAGGAGCCATTGTTGGACATACTACAGGACATGGCATACAGTTTGGCTTGGTAAGTTCCTGAAGGAGAATGGCAATGCTTTCTCATGGGAAGGAAAGCACATAGCCCCAGAGTTGGAGGTGCAGATAAGAAGCTGTGTCGCGCAGCTCAAGGACGACAGCAGCTTCTTGTGCCGGCATATTTGGAAGCACTCCCTCAATTTGTACAGTCATTGAGTCAGTATCCATCTTTGGAAGGCTGTCTGCCTCTAGTAAGAGTGTTCTGACACCATTGTATGGGATCAGTCACTGGATGTTTTGGATTTTGGAGGAGGGGATGCCATTTATCTTGAAATGAGCTTCTTGTTCTTCTCTTTGGCAAAGAAATTAAGTTTGGATGGGCACTTTGGGTGGTCTCAGTGAATTTAAAGGTTTTTCCCAAGAGGTTTCCCTGTGGGTTAGAGCTGTTGAACTGACAGTGGGAATCTAGACAGCAAGTTGTTGAGCTTTCTGTCCTTGTAGCTTTAGTGTGTGAGTAGTCCCTGTTGCCATGCTGCTTGGATCTTGATTCTGAGACTGAAAGCTTAGGAGCGTAGAGCAGAAAAGAAAAGTGCCAATAGCAGGGTGTGTGTTTATTGTTTGATGGGTGAAGCTGAAATTGTAGGCAGCAAAGAACTTTCTCTCTCCGCTGGCACATTTGTTGAGCGGATGTCTTTGAGTTTGTTACCGGACTCTGCGAAAGTGAAAATGTTTGTTAGGGCAGAGGATTTCGTGTTGCCCTTTGAGTGTGGTGCAAAAGTGTTTGCACACTTGGAGGGGGAAGATCAGCAAAGTCTTTTTTTCCTGGCACAGTTAATTTGAGAGCAGGGACGTTTCCAACTCGGCTCTGTCCTTTGGAGCTGGCCTCGGTGCGTTTCCTTCTTTTGTTAGTCGACAGCGCCATCGTGTGGTTATTTTGATGAGCGCTGGCAGACGGTGCCAGGGAAAAAGCCAAGCTGTTTGCGGCTCCGGCCTCATTGGTGTAGGAGCAGCGCAGGGAAGAGCTCCGCTGGGTGTCCTGGCACTTAGAGACTGAGAGAATGTGATCCTGTATGTAGCACAGAAGGAAGTGGAATTGTTTCATTGTGGGCTGTGCAGTTTATAAGCTGCAAATGAAAAGGCAATTGCAGCGCAGCCTCTTCTTTTCTGTGTGATCAGCTGCTCAACATGTAACTCGCACACACTGAACTGCATCCACCTCCCTGGAGATATAAAATGTGTATATCACTTTCCTCAAACTCTATGTATTACCTTGCACTCTAGCAGATCCCAAACCGCTTCAAAACGTCCAGCAGCTACTCAAAAAGAAAAAGTCCAACAAAAAGCTAGTGCTGGCCTTTAGAGTGCCTTTGCAGTCCGTAAAATAGACGAAATGCACTAGGGCTTTGAATGCTTCTTCCCAACTATATAAATTCTCTCCAAGTGGCAAAGTCCATCATTACAGCAAAATTTTTCAGCTGGAGTTCTGACTGAGAGATGTGCCAGGACAGAAGGCATTTGCTGACCTACCCTTTTTCCCTGTGTAACTTGGTATTTGCAGTACAATTATTTTCAGTGCCGCTGTGTCCAAGCAGCTAGAGATTACATAGATAGAAGTGTCAAGAGAGATGCTGCTAAAGTACGCCCTTCTTATAGCAGCATTTAAATGGCACACGACGCCTTGCTGCTTTTTCTTTCCCAGAGAGACCTGCTGTCAATTTTTTCACTCTGGCTTCTTGATCAAAAATGTCCACCTGAAATGTCTTACAGAAATAGGCTCCAGGTGTAAAAACCAGTACGGGGCTACATTTTCTGCGTGCTCCACATAAGTCACATCAAACTCACTCATCAAACTTCACTCTCTCCTTCCATTCTCCACCACTGCCTCTACCATTGTGTTCTCTGGATCTCAGAGTCTAAAGGCAGGCGCAATAGTTTCCACTGAGGGGTTGGAAGAGGTGTACAAGCAGCACAAATAGCTTCTGCGCTGCGCAGGCCATTTCTCTGCATTTTAGAGTCTAAGGGAAAGCGCTAGTGTTCCCGCAAAGAGCTGCAACAGCTGCAGAATATGTGTTGTCTTGGCACATGTTTGCAATCCACCATGATGGATCCTTAGTGAAACCAAACTGTGGTTCTGCTTCAAACATCTCACCCTGCTTGGCCACAAAGCTTTCGCTGACATGTCCCATTGCCTTTTTATTGCTGCGTTTCATTTTCAGAGTTTGTACGGAATCATTGCACTTTGCTTCTAAGCTGAACGTCCATACTGCTGGAGTCTCATATGTCCATTTTCTTCTCACACAAAAAAACTGCTTCCTTTAAAACATGCTGATGCGACCTGCTTTCTTGCTCAGCTGTAATTTTAGGGGTGTTCTCTGTCCCGCTTACAGTCTGAATCTAAACTAAGAAGTTTATGGGACACAGATGTGCCAAGACAAATAGTTTGCTTGGACCTTGCCACGTGTATTCAAAAGCATCCCTTTACTCCACCATCACGTCACTGCTTTCTTCTGCTTTACATCCTGCAAACTTCACACACACATACATACATACATACTGGAATGAGGCACTTTCTTTCTTTCCTTCTCAGCTACACTCACCTATCCCCCACGCTAATTTCTTTACCGCTTTTCTTTTGGCCTTGCTATGCATACTTTTCCTCTTAAGACACCCATTGTCTGGCCTACCCCTTCCCTACATTGCCTTGCCTTTCCTTTCCTATCCAACCTTGCATTTCTTTGTCGTTCCTGGCCATTGTTTTCCTCTTCCTTCCTGACCCATCCATGTCTTTCCCTTGCCCTTCCTACCAGTCCAGTGCCTTGCACCACCCATCCCCCTTGCCACTTTGTCCAGTTTCCCTTCCCCTTTGTCCAGCTTCAATCTTTCATTTCCTTCTCCTTCTAGGACTCTCATTGCCTTGCTTGCCTCTCCTTTGTCTTGCCTGGCAAAGCCACCATTTTTCTTGGCGTTACCTTTGAACCTCTCCTCTCCCTTGCCTTGCATTCCCTTGCTCACTCGTCCCCCACCTGGAATTCAATACCCCTCTTTTTGCGGCATTTCTTCATCTTGCCTTGCCCTGCCTGCTTCTCCTAGGACTCTCAAGGCTTTCACGTACCTCCAGCGTTTCAGGAGCATGTGAGAGGAAGCCCAAAAGAGGTCACGTGCAAGCACACCCATCTGTCCTGGCAGCTTGCTTCTGGCACCTATCCTTACATGTCTTGAATTTTGGACATAAAATTCACATTTCACCTTTGCGCTTCAGGACCAGAATGACAGTTCTTTTGTATACCAAGGAAAGCAGGTAATCCAAGTGTTTTAGGTGCAGATTAGAGATGGCCCATGTGAGATCAAGGCCAGCCAGAGAAGTCTGTCCTAGCCCCTTTTGTGTACCAGCAGTCTTTGAATGTACCTCTCATTTGTCTTGCCTTGGTGACCCAAAAGTTTCCTTGCCTTGCCCTGCCTTGCCTCCCTAGCCTTGCACTCCCTCCAGTGCCTACGCCCACACTTGATCTGCCTACTGCTTTCCTCCAGGGAAACCTAGCCTTGCCTAGCCCCTCCTGTTTCTGCCTGGCCTTCCTATGCCCATCCTTGCCTAGAAGTTCTGGGCCTTCTCTCACCTACCACTCCATTTGCTTGCCCCTCATGGCTCCAGCCTTGTCAGCTTCTCCCTTGACTTGCCTACAATTGCGCCTACACTTGGTTTGCATTGCAAAGAGCGGTAGGCAAGGCAAAGCAAAGCAAGGAAGGTCTTTCTAGGTCTTGCCAGGCAAGGCACACATAAGCAAGCAAGCAAAACAAGAGTAGACTAGCCACAGCATCAAAGGCAAGGCAAGGCCAAGTGACTCTGAGTGCCTTTCCTTGGCAAGTAAAAGATATAGTGACAATGTAATAGGGCAGGCGTTAAAGGTACCATGAGGAGGTATAGTCCAGCAAGATATTTATGTCGTAGACCCTTCTGTGCAGGAGCCATTGTTGGACATACTACAGGACATGGCATACAGTTTGGCTTGGTAAGTTCCTGAAGGAGAATGGCAATGCTTTCTCATGGGAAGGAAAGCACATAGCCCCAGAGTTGGAGGTGCAGATAAGAAGCTGTGTCGCGCAGCTCAAGGACGACAGCAGCTTCTTGTGCCGGCATATTTGGAAGCACTCCCTCAATTTGTACAGTCATTGAGTCAGTATCCATCTTTGGAAGGCTGTCTGCCTCTAGTAAGAGTGTTCTGACACCATTGTATGGGATCAGTCACTGGATGTTTTGGATTTTGGAGGAGGGGATGCCATTTCTCTTGAAATGAGCTTCTTGTTCTTCGCTTTGGCAAAGAAATTAAGTTTGGATGGGCACTTTGGGTGGTCTCAGTGAATTTAAAGGTTTTTCCCAAGAGGTTTCCCTGTGGGTTAGAGCTGTTGAACTGACAGTGGGAATCTAGGCAGCAAGTTGTTGAGCTTTTTGTCCTTGTAGCTTTAGTGTGTGAGTAGTCCCTGTTGCCATGCTGCTGGGATCTTGACTCTGAGACTGAAAGCTTAGGAGCGTAGAGCTGAAAAGAAAAGTGCCAATAGCAGGGTGTGTGTTTATTGTTTGATGGGTGAAGCTGAAATTGTAGGCAGCAAAGAACTTTCTCTCTCCGCTGGCACATTTGTTGAGCGGATGTCTTTGAGTTTGTTACCGGACTCTGCGAGAGTGAAAATGTTTGTTAGGGCAGAGGATTTCGTGTTGCCCTTTGAGTGTGGTGCAAAAGTGTTTGCACACTTGGAGGGGGAAGATCAGCAAAGTCTTTTTTTCCTGGCACAGTTAATTTGAGAGCAGGGACGTTTCCAACTCGGCTCTGTCCTTTGGAGCTGGCCTCGGTGCGTTTCCTTCTTTTGTTAGTCGACAGCGCCATCGTGTGGTTATTTTGATGAGCGCTGGCAGACGGTGCCAGGGAAAAAGCCAAGCTGTTTGCGGCTCCGGCCTCATTGGTGTAGGAGCAGCGCAGGGAAGAGCTCCGCTGGGTGTCCTGGCACTTAGAGACTGAGAGAATGTGATCCTGTATGTAGCACAGAAGGAAGTGGAATTGTTTCATTGTGGGCTGTGCAGTTTATAAGCTGCAAATGAAAAGGCAATTGCAGCGCAGCCTCTTCTTTTCTGTGTGATCAGCTGCTCAACATGTAACTCGCACACACTGAACTGCATCCACCTCCCTGGAGATATAAAATGTGTATATCACTTTCCTCAAACTCTATGTATTACCTTGCACTCTAGCAGATCCCAAACCGCTTCAAAACGTCCAGCAGCTACTCAAAAAGAAAAAGTCCAACAAAAAGCTAGTGCTGGCCTTCATAGTGCCTTTGCAGTCCGTAAAATAGACGAAATGCACTAGGGCTTTGAATGCTTCTTCCCAACTATATAAATTCTCTCCAAGTGGCAAAGTCCATCATTACAGCAAAATTTTTCAGCTGGAGTTCTGACTGAGAGATGTGCCAGGACAGAAGGCATTTGCTGACCTACCCTTTTTCCCTGTGTAACTTGGTATTTGCAGTACAATTATTTTCAGTGTCGCTGTGTCCAAGCAGCTAGAGATTACACAGATAGAAGTGTCAAGAGAGATGCTGCTAAAGTACGCCCTTCTTATAGCAGCATTTAAATGGCACACGACGCCTTGCTGCTTTTTCTTTCCCAGAGAGACCTGCTGTCAATTTTTTCACTCTGGCTTCTTGATCAAAAATGTCCACCTGAAATGTCTTACAGAAATAGGCTCCAGGTGTAAAAACCAGTACGGGGCTACATTTTCTGCGTGCTCCACATAAGTCACATCAAACTCACTCATCAAACTTCACTCTCTCCTTCCATTCTCCACCACTGCCTCTACCATTGTGTTCTCTGGATCTCAGAGTCTAAAGGCAGGCGCAATAGTTTCCACTGAGGGGTTGGAAGAGGTGTACAAGCAGCACAAATAGCTTCTGCGCTGCGCAGGCCATTTCTCTGCATTTTAGAGTCTAAGGGAAAGCGCTAGTGTTCCCGCAAAGAGCTGCAACAGCTGCAGAATATGTGTTGTCTTGGCACATGTTTGCAATCCACCATGATGGATCCTTAGTGAAACCAAACTGTGGTTCTGCTTCAAACATCTCACCCTGCTTGGCCACAAAGCTTTCGCTGACATGTCCCATTGCCTTTTTATTGCTGCGTTTCATTTTCAGAGTTTGTACGGAATCATTGCACTTTGCTTCTAAGCTGAACGTCCATACTGCTGGAGTCTCATATGTCCATTTTCTTCTCACACAAAAAAACTGCTTCCTTTAAAACATGCTGATGCGACCTGCTTTCTTGCTCAGCTGTAATTTTAGGGGTGTTCTCTGTCCCGCTTACAGTCTGAATCTAAACTAAGAAGTTTATGGGACACAGATGTGCCAAGACAAATAGTTTGCTTGGACCTTGCCACGTGTATTCAAAAGCATCCCTTTACTCCACCATCACGTCACTGCTTTCTTCTGCTTTACATCCTGCAAACTTCACACACACATACATACATACATACTGGAATGAGGCACTTTCTTTCTTTCCTTCTCAGCTACACTCACCTATCCCCCACGCTAATTTCTTTACCGCTTTTCTTTTGGCCTTGCTATGCATACTTTTCCTCTTAAGACACCCATTGTCTGGCCTACCCCTTCCCTACATTGCCTTGCCTTTCCTTTCCTATCCAACCTTGCATTTCTTTGTCGTTCCTGGCCATTGTTTTCCTCTTCCTTCCTGACCCATCCATGTCTTTCCCTTGCCCTTCCTACCAGTCCAGTGCCTTGCACCACCCATCCCCCTTGCCACTTTGTCCAGTTTCCCTTCCCCTTTGTCCAGCTTCAATCTTTCATTTCCTTCTCCTTCTAGGACTCTCATTGCCTTGCTTGCCTCTCCTTTGTCTTGCCTGGCAAAGCCACCATTTTTCTTGGCGTTACCTTTGAACCTCTCCTCTCCCTTGCCTTGCATTCCCTTGCTCACTCGTCCCCCACCTGGAATTCAATACCCCTCTTTTTGCGGCATTTCTTCATCTTGCCTTGCCCTGCCTGCTTCTCCTAGGACTCTCAAGGCTTTCACGTACCTCCAGCGTTTCAGGAGCATGTGAGAGGAAGCCCAAAAGAGGTCACGTGCAAGCACACCCATCTGTCCTGGCAGCTTGCTTCTGGCACCTATCCTTACATGTCTTGAATTTTGGACATAAAATTCACATTTCACCTTTGTGCTTCAGGACCAGAATGACAGTTCTTTTGTATACCAAGGAAAGCAGGTAATCCAAGTGTTTTAGGTGCAGATTAGAGATGGCCCATGTGAGATCAAGGCCAGCCAGAGAAGTCTGTCCTAGCCCCTTTTGTGTAACAGCAGTCTTTGAATGTACCTCTCATTTGTCTTGCCTTGGTGACCCAAAAGTTTCCTTGCCTTGCCCTGCCTTGCCTCCCTAGCCTTGCACTCCCTCCAGTGCCTATGCCCACCCTTGACCTGCCCACACTTGACTGCTTTCCTCCAGGGAAACCTAGCCTTGCCTAGGCCTTCCTGTTTCTGCCTGGCCTTCCTATGCCCATCCTTGCCTAGAAGTTCTGGGCCTTCTCTCACCTACCACTCCATTTGCTTGCCCCTCATGGCTCCAGCCTTGTCAGCTTCTCCCTTGACTTGCCTACAATTGCGCCTACACTTGGTTTGCATTGCAAAGAGCGGTAGGCAAGGCAAAGCAAAGCAAGGAAGGTCTTTCTAGGTCTTGCCAGGCAAGGCACACATAAGCAAGCAAGCAAAACAAGAGTAGATTAGCCACAGCATCAAAGGCAAGGCCAAGTGACTCTGAGTGCCTTTCCTTGGCAAGTAAAAGATATAGTGACAATGTAATAGGGCAGGCGTTAAAGGTACCATGAGGAGGTATAGTCCAGAGAGATATTTATGTCGTAGACCCTTCTGTGCAGGAGCCATTGTTGGACATAGTACAGGACATGGCATACAGCTTGGCTTGGTAAGTTCCTGAAGGAGAATGGCAATGCTTTCTCATGGGAAGGAAAGCACGTAGCCCCAGAGTTGGAGGTGCAGATAACAAGCTGTGTCGCGCAGCTCAAGGACGACAGCAGCTTCTTGTGCCGGCATATTTGGAAGCACTCCCTCAATTTGTACAGTCATTGAGTCAGTATCCATCTTTGGAAGGCTGTTTGCCTCTAGTAAGAGTGTTCTGACACCATTGTATGGGATCAGTCACTGGATGTTTTGGATTTTGGAGGAGGGGATGCCATTTCTCTTGAAATGAGCTTCTTGTTCTTCTCTTTGGCAAAGAAATTAAGTTTGGATGGGCACTTTGGGTGGTCTCAGTGAATTCAAAGGTTTTTCCCAAGAGGTTTCCCTGTGGGTTAGAGCTGTTGAACTGACAGTGGGAATCTAGACACCAAGTTGTTGAGCTTTTTGTCCTTGTAGCTTTAGTGTGTGAGTAGTCCCTGTTGCCATGCTGCTTGGATCTTGACTCTGAGACTGAAAGCTTAGGAGCGTAGAGCTGAAAAGAAAAGTGCCAATAGCAGGGTGTGTGTTCATTGTTTGATGGGTGAAGCTGAAATTGTAGGCAGAAAAGAACTTTCTCTCTCCGCTGGCACATTTGTTGAGCGGATGTCTTTGAGTTTGTTACCGGACTCTGTGAGAGTGAAAATGTTTGTTAGGGCAGAGGATTTTGTGTTGCCCTTTGAGTGTGGTGCAAAAGTGTTTGCACACTTGGAGGGGGAAGATCAGCAAAGTCTTTTTTTCCTGGCACAGTTAATTTGAGAGCAGGGACGTTTCCAACTCGGCTCTGTCCTTTGGAGCTGGCCTCGGTGCGTTTCCTTCTTTTGTTAGTCGACAGCGCCATCGTGTGGTTATTTTGATGAGCGCTGGCAGCCGGTGCCAGGGAAAAAGCCAAGCTGTTTGCGGCTCCGGCCTCATTGGTGTAGGAGCAGCGCAGGGAAGAGCTCCGCTGGGGGTCCTGGCTCTTAGAGACTGAGAGAATGTGATCCTGTATGTAGCACAGAAGGAAGTGGAATTGTTTCATTGTGGGCTGTGCAGTTTATAAGCTGCAAATGAAAAGGCAATTGCAGCGCAGCCTCTTCTTTTCTGTGTGATCAGCTGCTCAACATGTAACTCGCACACACTGAACTGCATCCACCTCCCTGGAGATATAAAATGTGTATATCACTTTCCTCAAACTCTATGTATTACCTTGCACTCTAGCAGATCCCAAACCGCTTCAAAACGTCCAGCAGCTACTCAAAAAGAAAAAGTCCAACAAAAAGCTAGCGCTGGCCTTTATAGTGCCTTTGCAGTCCGTAAAATAGATGAAATGCACTAGGGCTTTGAATGCTTCTTCCCAACTATATAAATTCTCTCCAAGTGGCAAAGTCCATCATTACAGCAAAATTTTTCAGCTGGAGTTCTGACTGAGAGATGTGCCAGGACAGAAGGCATTTGCTGACCTACCCTTTTTCCCTGTGTAACTTGGTATTTGCAGTGCAATTATTTTCAGTGCCGCTGTGTCCAAGCAGCTAGAGATTACACAGATAGAAGTGTCAAGAGAGATGCTGCGAAAGTACGCCCTTCTTATAGCAGCATTTAAATGGCACACGACGCCTTGCTGCTTTTTCTTTCCCAGAGAGACCTGCTGTCAATTTTTTCACTCTGGCTTCTTGATCAAAAATGTCCACCTGAAATGTCTTACAGAAATAGGCTCCAGGTGTAAAAACCAGTACGGGGCTACATTTTCTGCGTGCTCCACATAAGTCACATCAAACTCACTCATCAAACTTCACTCTCTCCTTCCATTCTCCACCACTGCCTCTACCATTGTGTTCTCTGGATCTCAGAGTCTAAAGGCAGGCGCAATAGTTTCCACTGAGGGGTTGGAAGAGGTGTACAAGCAGCACAAATAGCTTCTGCGCTGCGCAGGCCATTTCTCTGCATTTTAGAGTCTAAGGGAAAGCGCTAGTGTTCCCGCAAAGAGCTGCAACAGCTGCAGAATATGTGTTGTCTTGGCACATGTTTGCAATCCACCATGATGGATCCTTAGTGAAACCAAACTGTGGTTCTGCTTCAAACATCTCACCCTGCTTGGCCACAAAGCTTTCGCTGACATGTCCCATTGCCTTTTTATTGCTGCGTTTCATTTTCAGAGTTTGTACGGAATCATTGCACTTTGCTTCTAAGCTGAACGTCCATACTGCTGGAGTCTCATATGTCCATTTTCTTCTCACACAAAAAAACTGCTTCCTTTAAAACATGCTGATGCGACCTGCTTTCTTGCTCAGCTGTAATTTTAGGGGTGTTCTCTGTCCCGCTTACAGTCTGAATCTAAACTAAGAAGTTTATGGGACACAGATGTGCCAAGACAAATAGTTTGCTTGGACCTTGCCACGTGTATTCAAAAGCATCCTTTCACTCCACCATCAAGTCTCTGCTTTACATCCTGCAAACTTCACACACACATACATACATACATACTGGAATGAGGCACTTTCTTTCTTTCTCAGCTACACTCACCTATCCCCCACGCTAACTTCTTTACCGCTTTTCTCTTGGCCTTGCTATGCATACTTTCCTCTTAAGACACCCATTGTCTGGCCTACCCCTTCCCTACATTGCCTTGCCTTTCCTTTCCTATCCAACCTTGCATTTCTTTGTCATTCCTGGCCATTGTTTTCCTCTTCCTTCCTGACCCATCCATGTCTTTCCCTTGCCCTTCCTACCAGTCCAGTGCCTTGCACCACCCATCCCCCTTGCCACTTTGTCCAGTTTCCCTTCCCCTTTGTCCAGCTCCAATCTTTCATTTCCTTCTCCTTCTAGGACTCTCATTGCCTTGCTTGCCTCTCCTTTGTCTTGCCTGGCAAAGCCACCACTTTTCTTGGCGTTACCTTTGAACCTCTCCTCTCCCTTGCCTTGCATTCCCTTGCTCACTCGTCCCCCACCTGGAATTCAATACGCCTCTTTTTGCGGCATTTCTTCATCTTGCCTTGCCCTGCCTGCTTCTCCTAGGACTCTCAAGGCTTTCACGTACCTCCAGCGTTTCAGGAGCATGTGAGAGGAAGCCCAAAAGAGGTCACGTGCAAGCACACCCATCTGTCCTGGCAGCTTGCTTCTGGCACCTATCCTTACATGTCTTGAATTTTGGACATAAAATTCACATTTCACCTTTGTGCTTCAGGACCAGAATGACAGTTCTTTTGTATACCAAGGAAAGCAGGTAATCCAAGTGTTTTAGGTGCAGATTAGAGATGGCCCATGTGAGATCAAGGCCAGCCAGAGAAGTCTGTCCTAGCCCCTTTTGTGTAACAGCAGTCTTTGAATGTACCTCTCATTTGTCTTGCCTTGGTGACCCAAAAGTTTCCTTGCCTTGCCCTGCCTTGCCTCCCTAGCCTTGCACTCCCTCCAGTGCCTATGCCCACACTTGACCTGCCTACTGCTTTCCTCTGGGGAAACCTAGCCTTGCCTAGGCCTTCCTGTTTCTGCCTGGCCTTCCTATGCCCATCCTTGCCTAGAAGTTCTGGGCCTTCTCTCACCTACCACTCCATTTGCTTGCCCCTCATGGCTCCAGCCTTGTCAGCTTCTCCCTTGACTTGCCTACAATTGCGCCTACACTTGGTTTGCATTGCAAAGAGCGGTAGGCAAGGCAAAGCAAAGCAAGGAAGGTCTTTCTAGGTCTTGCCAGGCAAGGCACACATAAGCAAGCAAGCAAAACAAGAGTAGACTAGCCACAGCATCAAAGGCAAGGCAAGGCCAAGTGACTCTGAGTGCCTTTCCTTGGCAAGAAAAAGATATAGTGACAATGTAATAGGGCAGGCGTTAAAGGTACCATGAGGAGGTATAGTCCAGAGAGATATTTATGTCGTAGACCCTTCTGTGCAGGAGCCATTGTTGGACATAGTACAGGACATGGCATACAGTTTGGCTTGGTAAGTTCCTGAAGGAGAATGGCAATGCTTTCTCATGGGAAAGAAAGCACGTAGCCCCAGAGTTGGAGGTGCAGATAAGAAGCTGTGTCGCGCAGCTCAAGGACGACAGCAGCTTCTTGTGCCGGCATATTTGGAAGCACTCCCTCAATTTGTACAGTCATTGAGTCAGTATCCATCTTTGGAAGGCTGTCTGCCTCTAGTAAGAGTGTTCTGACACCATTGTATGGGATCAGTCACTGGATGTTTTGGATTATGGAGGAGGGGATGCCATTTCTCTTGAAATGAGCTTCTTGTTCTTCTCTTTGGCAAAGAAATTAAGTTTGGATGGGCACTTTGGGTGGTCTCAGTGAATGTAAAGGTTTTTCCCAAGAGGTTTCCCTGTGGGTTAGAGATGTTGAACTGACAGTGGGAATCTAGACACCAAGTTGTTGAGCTTTTTGTCCTTGTAGCTTTAGTGTGTGAGTAGTCCCTGTTGCCATGCTGCTTGGATCTTGACTCTGAGACTGAAAGCTTAGGAGCGTAGAGCTGAAAAGAAAAGTGCCAATAGCAGGGTGTGTGTTCATTGTTTGATGGGTGAAGTTGAAATTGTAGGCAGCAAAGAACTTTCTCTCTCCGCTGGCACATTTGGTGAGCGGATGTCTTTGAGTTTGTTACTGGACTCTGCGAGAGTGAAAATGTTTGTTAGGGCAGAGGATTTTGTGTTGCCCTTTGAGTGTGGTGCAAAAGTGTTTGCACAGTTGGAGGGGGAAGATCAGCAAAGTCTTTTTTTCCTGGCACAGTTAATTTGAGAGCAGGGACGTTTCCAACTCGGCTCTGTCCTTTGGAGCTGGCCTCGGTGCGTTTCCTTCTTTTGTTAGTCGACAGCGCCATCGTGTGGTTATTTTGATGAGCGCTGGCAGACGGTGCCAGGGAAAAAGCCAAGCTGTTTGCGGCTCCGGCCTCATTGGTGTAGGAGCAGCGCAGGGAAGAGCTCTGCTGGGGGTCCTGGCTCTTAGAGACTGAGAGAATGTGATCCTGTATGTAGCACAGAAGGAAGTGGAATTGTTTCATTGTGGGCTGTGCAGTTTATAAGCTGCAAATGAAAAGGCAATTGCAGCGCAGCCTCTTCTTTTCTGTGTGATCAGCTGCTCAACATGTAACTCGCACACACTGAACTGCATCCACCTCCCTGGAGATATAAAATGTGTATATCACTTTCCTCAAACTCTATGTATTACCTTGCACTCTAGCAGATCCCAAACCGCTTCAAAACGTCCAGCAGCTACTCAAAAAGAAAAAGTCCAACAAAAAGCTAGCGCTGGCCTTTATAGTGCCTTTGCAGTCCGTAAAATAGATGAAATGCACTAGGGCTTTGAATGCTTCTTCCCAACTATATAAATTCTCTCCAAGTGGCAAAGTCCATCATTACAGCAAAATTTTTCAGCTGGAGTTCTGACTGAGAGATGTGCCAGGACAGAAGGCATTTGCTGACCTACCCTTTTTCCCTGTGTAACTTGGTATTTGCAGTGCAATTATTTTCAGTGCCGCTGTGTCCAAGCAGCTAGAGATTACACAGATAGAAGTGTCAAGAGAGATGCTGCGAAAGTACGCCCTTCTTATAGCAGCATTTAAATGGCACACGACGCCTTGCTGCTTTTTCTTTCCCAGAGAGACCTGCTGTCAATTTTTTCACTCTGGCTTCTTGATCAAAAATGTCCACCTGAAATGTCTTACAGAAATAGGCTCCAGGTGTAAAAACCAGTACACGGCTACATTTTCTGCGTGCTCCACATAAGTCACATCAAACTCACTCATCAAACTTCACTCTCTCCTTCCATTCTCCACCACTGCCTCTACCATTGTGTTCTCTGGATCTCAGAGTCTAAAGGCAGGCGCAATAGTTTCCACTGAGCGGTTGGAAGAGGTGTACAAGCAGCACAAATAGCTTCTGCGCTGCGCAGGCCATTTCTCTGCATTTTAGAGTCTAAGGGAAAGCGCTAGTGTTCCTGCGGAGAGCTGCAACAGCTGCAGAATATGTGTTGTCTTGGCACATGTTTGCAATCCACCATGATGGATCCTTAGTGAAACCAAACTGTGGTTCTGCTTCAAACATCTCACCCTGCTTGGCCACAAAGCTTTCGCTGACATGTCCCATTGCCTTTTTATTGCTGCGTTTCATTTTCAGAGTTTGTACGGAATCATTGCACTTTGCTTCTAAGCTGAACGTCGATACTGCTGGAGTCTCATATGTCCATTTTCTTCTCACACAAAAAAACTGCTTCCTTTAAAACATGCTGATGCGACCTGCTTTCTTGCTCAGCTGTAATTTTAGGGGTGTTCTCTGTCCCGCTTACAGTCTGAATCTAAACTAAGAAGTTTATGGGACACAGATGTGCCAAGACAAATAGTTTGCTTGGACCTTGCCACGTGTATTCAAAAGCATCCTTTCACTCCACCATCAAGTCTCTGCTTTACATCCTGCAAACTTCACACACACATACATACATACATACTGGAATGAGGCACTTTCTTTCTTTCTCAGCTACACTCACCTATCCCCCACGCTAACTTCTTTACCGCTTTTCTCTTGGCCTTGCTATGCATACTCTTCCTCTTAAGACACCCATTGTCTGGCCTACCCCTTCCCTACATTGCCTTGCCTTTCCTTTCCTATCCAACCTTGCATTTCTTTGTCATTCCTGGCCATTGTTTTCCTCTTCCTTCCTGACCCATCCATGTCTTTCCCTTGCCCTTCCTACCAGTCCAGTGCCTTGCACCACCCATCCCCCTTGCCACTGAAGCCATAAAATAGATAGCCTTCGAGAAATAATGAGTTAAAACATAGAATGTGAAGCATTTGAAGAAAGTATAGCATTTAGGAAACACCCGGAGCAATAAATTGGCTAGGACTAGGAACACAATGACAAGAGAGGAAGATAAGGATAGAAACCACCGGACAAAGCATACTTCGAGCCAAAGCTAAAGCATGCCTAATGCCAATATGTCAAGTTGACCCTAGGAGCCTGGCCAAAGCTTAGGAACTCAGCCAACTACACCGGGAATGGACCAAATTTGGAGAGAAGTTCAAAAGTTTAAGGAGGAAGACTCCTCGAAGACCCTCGCCCACGATGAAGGCCGACCGGAACGACCCCCGAAAAGATCCTCAAAACAGAAGTTTCCGCCCACGCTCCGCCTACGGCACGCCCCATATGAATATGCATAGACATGATGTAATCCCAAACCTAAAACTGTATAAAAGGCACGCTTTTGCTGTAAGACTTTGGAAAACTCCCTTTAGAGATTTCCCCAACGTGCACGTTGCTAATAAAATACCTCCTGTCTATCTGACTTAAACTGCGTCTCTTAGACAGTTATTTATCGCCTTTTGGGGCAAAATTCGGCATCAGTTCTGGCGACCCAGGTGGGACAAAACAGGAGACCCAGACTTTGAGGGGTTCCCTCCGAGGAGCCGGTCCGGGGCCGGGATCCTCTGGGGCCCCTGACGGATTTTTGTCAGAAGAGACTCCCCTCCCGGACCAGCGCTCCTCGGCAGAGGAAGGATTCCCTGCATCTCCTGCTCCAATTAAGAGGTATTTTTAATTGTTTATTGGTTTTGGTGTAAAGCGCTTTATTGGGACACGGGGGTCAGACGTGACCACCGAAGGGTAAACCAGGGGACGCCCTGGTAAAAATCCCTAATTGGTACCATTTGTGTTCGATATCTCGGACATCATAGGTTTTGGTACCATTGGTGTTTGTCCCTAATTGGTACCATTTGTGTTCGATATCTCGGACATCATAGGTTTTGGTACCATTGGTGTTTGTCCCTAATTGGTACCATTTGTGTTCGATATCTCGAACATCATAGGTTTTGGTACCATTGGTGTTTGTATGTGTTTTGTGTGTTCGTTTTATGTGTTTGTTGCAAAGTTTTATAGGAGACATCTTGTCACTCTTTATGTAATAGATTGAAACGCGCATTGTGCTGTCTACGTGCCTTGAATTTGGGAAGCCGGTACCTCACAGTTTGTGGGCGACTTTTTTTGTGACCAAACCTGGTAAAATAATTTTATTTCATAAGTGTGTGTTGTATGTGAGGGTGAGTGAGACGCAGCGTAGCTGCGAAGCGAGAGGGAGTCCTGCTCCGCATTTCCTGTTCTTCGCGAGAAGCCAGGTCGGAAACGGACGAAGCGATTGAGATTGTGTGCATGAAGTGTTAAAATATATCAGCATATCGTGGTTGCGAGAGAGGGACTGTTTCGGTTAACAGAAAACGCAGATACAGGGGATAGTCATAGGAGGTCAACAGAGTAAGGACGTAAATATGAAAACCCCTTTAGGGTGCATCCTAAAGCATTGGAAGGACCTGGGAGGGAGTCCGGGGTTGGAAGGAGGGCAGCCCATTAAAATCTGGGATTGACGGGAGGAAAAACAACCCTCAGGGACTAGATAGTCCACAGGGGTCAGGGAGCTACATGGATGCTGACAGCCCACCCAGACTGGAAGTTGAGGGGGAGGAAGGCAGTGGGTCAGAAGCAGAGAGCCGAAGGGAGACACGTAGCATACCCGAGCTCAGTCCATATGGAGATAGCAACACCTCCAGAGATGGAGGCGTCTGTAGAATGGAAACCAGTGCACCAAGGACTGGGGATAAAAGCAATTCACGTCCCTAAATTGAGATACAGCAAGAAGAATGATAATGAGGCATGCGAAAGGGAGGCAGAGAGTAACTCACAGAAACTGAACATAGTAATTCAGATAGAGGATAAGAGAAGTGGAGGGGGAGCAGAGGATGAGAGGAACCGCAGCCCGGGACAGGATAAGAGCTGGCAGATACAAAAGAGGCGACAGACGCAGGATGAGAATCGGATGGATTGTGTGATAGAGATAGGAGAGGAAAATGAAGAGCAGGAAGGGGGAAAGAAGAAAGAGAAGAGAAAGAATAGGGAAGGCATTGAGGCACAGGAAGAAAATCCCGGGGAGGGGACCAGTCACTCGTATTACACCAGATCTGTGGCACGGGGGGAAGCAAAGCAAGGGGAGAAAGGGAATCACACGATAGCTCCTCTCCGACAAGTTATGCCAATAGTAAGGGAAAAGACTAGAGTAAAGGTGCCATTCTCGACGAGTGATTTGAACAATTGGAGGGATGAGGCAAGGAACTTCAGGAGGAATCCAGAGGGAGTAGCAAAGAGATTTAAACTAATGGCAAAGAACTTAGATATTGATTGGGAGGATATAGAAGTGATGTTGTCAGAGTTGACAGATACGGAAAGGGAACTCGTATTGGAAACGGGGAGGCGACATGCCCAACTATTATCGGGGAGACTAGAAGATAATTTTCCCAGCAGTAAACCAGAGTGGGACCCGGGCAACGCGGAACACTATCAACGGCTAGTGCAGTATAGAGCTAGGGGAGGGTAAAAAGGAATTAGACTTTTTGATTGATACGGGAGCAACCTTTTCGGTTTTAAATCAAGAATTTGTACCTAAAAGTGATGAATTTGTACAAGTTGTGGGAGCAACAGGCCAACCAGAAAAGGCTTACTTTTTGAAACCCATTAAATACAAAATTGGGAAGCAAATGAGAATTCATCAGTTCTTGTATTTACCAAATTCACCAAAACCCCTACTAGGGAGAGACTTATTGGAGAACTTGGGGGCTGTAATAAAGTTTAACAAAGATCAATTGGAGTTTCAAGTAAATGAAGAACAACTGATTACAGCTTTAAGCCTAACGATCAGTTGTGTAGAGCCTAAACCTGAAAGCCACAATTTCGAGCAAATCCTGAGCAAGGCGTACCCATTGGTGCGGGCTACTGATATACCTGGAAAATCAAAACAAGCAGCACCGATTGTCGTTGAACTTAAAGCTGGGACAAAACCGGTGAGAAAGAAACAATACCCTCTGAGGATAGAAGATAGGAAAGGGATTGAGCCCACGATCAGAAGGTTTATGGAATTGGGGTTATTGGTAGAATGCGAATCAGATTTTAATACACCAATCCTGCCAGTCAAGAAACCTAATGGAACCTATAGGTTAGTCCAGGATTTGAGAGCAGTAAATGAAATAACTAAGGCATTGCATCCGGTAGTTGCTAACCCATACACGCTTTTGACCAGACTGAAGGAGAATTTGGCCTGGTTCACCGTATTAGATTTAAAAGACGCGTTCTTTTGCCTCCCCTTAGCTCTCGAGAGTCAAAGGATTTTTGCCTTTGAGTGGGAATCTGTAGATAGTGGAAGAAAGACCCAACTCACCTAGACAGTGTTGCCCCAAGGGTGGTGCAATTCCCCTACGGTTTTTGGGAATCAGTTAGCCAAGGAACTAGAACAGTGAGAAAGGCCGCTGGGAGATGGCACCCTTCTGCAGTACGTAGACGACCTCCTAATAGCAACAGCGACAGAGGAAGAATGCATTGAATGGACTATTTCCTTGCTGAATTTCCTGGGTTTAAGTGGATATCGAGTCTCCCAACAGAAAGCACAGCTGGTACAGAAACAAGTGGTGTACCTGGGATACGAAGTCTCCAAAGGACAGCGATCCCTGGGAGCAGCTAGGAAAGAGGCCATCTGCCAGATGCCCAAACCAGAGACGGTGAGAGATCTGCGCGCCTTTTTGAGGATGACAGGTTGGTGTCGGCTATGGATCTACTCGTACGGGATACTTGCTAAACCACTGTATGATTTGTTGAAGGGGACTAAGAACATCCTAGTTTGGACTCCCGAGGCAGAAGAAGCCTTCAAGAAGCTGAAGATGGAACTAATGAGAGCACCAGCCTTAGGTCTCCCAGATGTATCAAAACCATTCTGGCTGTTCTCCCACGAACGACAAGGGATGGCCTTAGAAGTCCTAGCACAGCAGCTGAGACCACACAAGAGAGCTGTGGCCTACTTCTCTAAGCGATTGGATGAAGTAAGTAAAGGATGGCCAGGCTGTCTGAGGGCAGTGGCCGCAGTGATAATTAACATAGAAGAGGCCAGGAAGCTCACGCTGGGCCAAAAGGTGACTGTACTAGTATCCCACACCGTGTCGGCTGTGCTGGAACAGAAAGGCAACCATTAGTTGTCGCCTTCCAGATTCCTAAAATACCAGGCCGTTCTGGCTGAATCAGATGATGTAACCATTCAGGTAACTAACATTGTGAACCCAGCTTCATTTCTAGAAGGAAGAGCCCCGGCAGAACCCATCGAACACAACTGCCTGGAAACAATTGAAGCTGTCTATTCCAGTCGCCCGGACCTCAAAGAAGAGTCGTTCGAAGATGCGGACAACTGGTTCTCGGATGGCAGCAGCTTCGTGAAGCAAGGAGTAAGAATGGCTGGTTATGCAGTCACTACTACAGAAAAGGTAATTGAGTCGAACCCCTTGCCCACAGGAACTTCAGCCCAGAAGGCAGAACTGATAGCTCTGACTCGAGCTCTGGAATTGGCAAAGAACATGCAAATCAATATATGGACAGACTCTAAATATGCCTTTTCTGTTGTACATGCTCATGGGGCCATCTGGAAAGAAAGAGGACTGTTGACTACACAAGGAAAAACAGTTAAACATGCAGAGGAGGTTCTGCGATTGCTAGAGGCGGTCCAACTCCCAGCTCAAGTGGCCATAATGCATTGTAAGGGACATCTGAAAGGCAATACTATTCCAGAAATAGGAAATAGAAAGGCAGATACAGAGGCCAAATTGGCTGCCACAAGGTCTAGAGAAGTGGGAATAACGGCCCTAATACCAAGAGACCTGGATATCAGTATCAAGCCAGATTACCAGGAATCAGACCATAGATAGATTCAAAGAAATAAGGGCAAGATATTAGAAAATGGTTAGGGTCAATTGGAAACAGGACAGTTAGTAGTACCAGGAAATGTGATGTGGCAGTTTGTAAAAGCAGAACATGAGAAGGCCCATTGGGGTTTAGATCCGCTTTACCAATATTTGCAAACCAGGATAGCAGGACCGAAATTATTTACTACTATAAAGCACGTAACATCCCAGTGCGAACGGTGCCTGAAAAATAACCCGAATACGGGAACCAAAATACACCAAGGAGCCATAAGTCGAGGTAAATTCCCAGGTGAGGTATGGCAAATTGATTTTTCTGAGCTCCCAAGAAAAGGGGGGTTTCGATATTTGTTAGTATTAACTGATACATTTTCTGGGTGGCCTGAAGCATTCCCTTGCAGGACAAACAAGGAAAGAGAAGTGACCAAAATACTGTTGAATGAAATCATTCCGCGGTTTGGGGTACCGAAGAGTATTTCCTCGGATAGGGGTACACACTTCTGTGCGAAAGTGGTGAGAGCAATAAGCAAAGCATTACAAATCAAATGGCAATTACATACACCTTATCATCCACAGGCCAGTGGACAAGTAGAAAAAATGAATCATCTTATTAAGCAGCAAATTGCCAAAATATGCCAAGAGACTAATTTGCAATGGTATCAAGCCTTGCCTATTGCTCTGCTGAGGCTGAGAGTCAAACCAAGGTCAAAAGAGAAGCTAAGCCCATTCAAAATCCTGTATGGTAGACCTTATGCTATGCAAGTTGTAAACGGGGATGCCATAGACCAAATCGGTAACCAGTACATTTATGATTATGTAATTACAGTAAGGAAACAATTGGATAAGAATGCTACCGTGGTGATAGAGCACCAACCTAAACAACCTGATTGTAAATTGCATCCGTTTAATCCCGGTGATTAAGTGTATGTTAAGAATCTTTTAGGAAAACCCCTACAAGAGAAGTGGGAGGGACCTTTCCAAGTGCTGCTGACTACCTTCACCGCGGTCCGGATCAAGGAGCGACCTACGTGGATTCATTACTCGCGGGTCAAGAAAGCTCCAGAGAGTAAACAAGAGGAACGGACATCATGATCTTGACTTCACCACAGGCCCTTTCAACCCTGATCGTTGGACTCTCGATAAGTATAGTTCTTCCCCAAGACTCTGCCCCAATAGACCCATGGTCTCACGCACACCAGTGTATTCACCCGGAATGGGGAGCGAAGGGACCCTATTTCGAAGTATATGCCCTACATAACAATCAGCCATACGCAAGTAAATTATGGCATCAACCTTCCATGGTAGCGTACAAGGGAGACCAAATCCAAATTGGGTGTCGAGAGCTTGACTCAGTGGAAGGAAAAACAAGGCAGCTAGTATTAACAATTCGATCCTTGAGGAAATCAGCATCCGAACATAACCTAATTACCTTTAGTCCGGTGAAAATGGGCAAGCCCACTATTTGGAGGCAGCAAAAGGGCCCAATTTCATGTCGGTGGAGTGATTTCCGGGAAGATCCAACCGGATCACAGCCCCAAAACACAGTAATTTATAGAAAAGATTCGCTTGGGGAGCTGCGTCCTCAA
This sequence comes from Poecile atricapillus, assembly GCF_030490865.1. Lineage (NCBI taxonomy): Eukaryota > Metazoa > Chordata > Aves > Passeriformes > Paridae > Poecile > Poecile atricapillus. The sequence continues at coordinate 70,641,318 of NC_081288.1, forward strand.
AACATAACCCTTGACCCTCACCCTCTTCTTTTTCCTGCGGGAAAGATCGTAGCATCTGGTGGTCCCGAGGAAGGGAAGGCACGGTGTGAGATGGCATTTAGATTGGATCAATCGATGTCGTTCATATGCGAAAGACAGTTGAAGATACCGGAACAAGGTCTTAGCCTAGAGGGGGTCCCTGGTAGGCATACTGTTGAATATAAGGTGGCACTATCGGAAAACGTGATCTCCTTATATCCAAATCTAGACTTGCCCCAAGAAATCACTCCACCAGCGGAATGCAAAGTAGTGCACAATTTAACCTTTGTAGGGCCTCAAGTGATAAGGAAATCTAATGAACTAAAATTATTATTGGATCCCACTTATTCCCTGAAAAAGGTGCAGATGAATATACATGCCGATGTTACGCATCTGCAGAAAGATTGCCGACCATTTGTACAGCAAAGCCTTAAGGGATGGAATGCATGGTTAGCAACTAGGTCCTATCACAGGCGGGCGCAAAGGGATATAAGTGGATGGGTTAGTACTGGATTTGGAATACTGAATGCAGTAGATCAAGAAGTATTGGTGAACAAATTGAGCACTGTCACAACCAACTTAGGAAAACTCAAAGTGCCGCTGAGTTCATCTATGCTTACATTGGCAGAAACACAATCGCTAGTAGTAAAATTACTAACCATGGTAGCAAACCATACTGCAGAGGATTTTGTAAAGCTCGCTGATTACACAGGAGAACTTAGTAAAGACATTGCACTCGCTATCCAATGCTCTCAGACACAACAGTGGGTACAATCAGTAGCGGCAGGAATAATGAGAGAAGGAACGTCAGGTATATTACCTCAAGAACTAAGGGAAACAATATTAAAGGACAATCATACTACACAATTCGAGAAGGACCATCAAGCCTGGTGGCAGTTAGTAAATTTCACTTATGAACCTCAACAGGAACATATCGAAGCTTATGTCCTCACCATCAGTGCGGCAGAGAAAAGAGCTATTTTTCCTATCCTCACCTTAGGGACAATACAACAAGATGTCATTGTCAAGCCAATAGATCACAATGTTTAGGCCAGTTATGATTATATCAAAAATAAGTGGCAATCGGTTAGCACAGAAGCATGTATTCCTAGAGGACAGCTAGGCTATGTTTGCGAAAACGCTGTAGTAGAAGCAGAAGATTTATGCTTAGATGCTGAAAATAGAGTGTGCACCTTTGAAGTGCTTTTGCATAATAGAACACAGTCACAAGTTTACTATATAGGGAATGAGTGTGCTTGCGTACGGACAGCCTGTGACAATGTCACTATAGATAATTGCCAAGAGGAAACTAACAATACTAACTTTTGTGTGTGCAACTTTACCAAAATAGTAGGTTGCGATTTTCATTATACTGTCCCAATAACTACTCAACAGCTACTTAACACAGATTTTAACCTGTATCGAGAAATACCAGAGTTGCAAATAGGGATGGATGTCAAAATTCTCAAAGCAATGCTCGCACACCCTAAAGTAAAGAAATTAGTGCAAAGAGTGAATCAAACGACTAAACGGATGGTATGGCAGGTAGAACATGATTCAGAAAGAATAAAGAATGTCCTCACCGAAGTAGAACAAGTAGGCCAGCATCATTGGTGGGATATCTTCACAGGATTTTCCCCAACAGCTACACAGGTTTTCAATTACCTGGTGCACCCAATGATATTGGTAGTTGTAGCCCTGTTGGTATTAACTTTCACCAATATTTTTATGTGGTGAAAGCTAAAGATCATAATGAAAAGGACCCAAATGGTTTGAGCTATGGTACGAGCGCATCAGCGCTCTTAGGATCAGACCTTGACGAAAGAATTCGTAAGTCATAAGAAAAGGGGGGAATGAAGCCATAAAATAGATAGCCTTCGAGAAATAATGAGTTAAAACATAGAATGTGAAGCATTTGAAGAAAGTATAGCATTTAGGAAACACCCGGAGCAATAAATTGGCTAGGACTAGGAACACAATGACAAGAGAGGAAGATAAGGATAGAAACCACCGGACAAAGCATACTTCGAGCCAAAGCTAAAGCATGCCTAATGCCAATATGTCAAGTTGACCCTAGGAGCCTGGCCAAAGCTTAGGAACTCAGCCAACTACACCGGGAATGGACCAAATTTGGAGAGAAGTTCAAAAGTTTAAGGAGGAAGACTCCTCGAAGACCCTCGCCCACGATGAAGGCCGACCGGAACGACCCCCGAAAAGATCCTCAAAACAGAAGTTTCCGCCCACGCTCCGCCTACGGCACGCCCCATATGAATATGCATAGACATGATGTAATCCCAAACCTAAAACTGTATAAAAGGCACGCTTTTGCTGTAAGACTTTGGAAAACTCCCTTTAGAGATTTCCCCAACGTGCACGTTGCTAATAAAATACCTCCTGTCTATCTGACTTAAACTGCGTCTCTTAGACAGTTATTTATCGCCTTTTGGGGCAAAATTCGGCATCACCACTTTGTCCGGTTTCCCTTCCCATTTGTCCAGCACCAATCTTTCATTTCCTTCTCCTTCTAGGACTCTCATTGCCTTGCTTGCCTCTCCTTTGTCTTGCCTGGCAAAGCCACCACTTTTCTTGGCGTTACCTTTGAACCTCTCCTCTCCCTTGCCTTGCATTCCCTTGCTCACTCGTCCCCCACCTGGAATTCAATACCCCTCTTTTTGCGGAATTTCTTCATCTTGCCTTGCCCTGCCTGCTTCTCCTAGGACTCTCAAGGCTTTCACGTACCTCCAGCGTTTCAGGAGCATGTGAGAGGAAGCCCAAAAGAGGTCACGTGCAAGCACACCCATCTGTCCTGGCAGCTTGCTTCTGGCACCTATCCTTACATGTCTTGAATTTTGGACATAAAATTCACATTTCACCTTTGTGCTTCAGGACCAGAATGACAGTTCTTTTGTATACCAAGGAAAGCAGGTAATCCAAGTGTTTTAGGTGCAGATTAGAGATGGCCCATGTGAGATCAAGGCCAGACAGAGAAGTCTGTCCTAGCCCCTTTTGTGTACCAGCAGTCTTTGAATGTACCTCTCATTTGTCTTGCCTTGGTGACCCCAAAGTTTCCTTGCCTTGCCCTGCCTTGCCTCCCTAGCCTTGCACTCCCTCCAGTGCCTATGCCCACACTTGACCTGCCTACTGCTTTCCTCCAGGGAAACCTAGCCTTGCCTAGGCCTTCCTGTTTCTGCCTGGCCTTCCTATGCCCATCCTTGCCTAGAAGTTCTGGGCCTTCTCTCACCTACCACTCCATTTGCTTGCCCCTCATGGCTCCAGCCTTGTCAGCTTCTCCCTTGACTTGCCTACAATTGCGCCTACACTTGGTTTGCATTGCAAAGAGCGGTAGGCAAGGCAAAGCAAAGCAAGGAAGGTCTTTCTAGGTCTTGCCAGGCAAGGCACACATAAGCAAGCAAGCAAAACAAGAGTAGACTAGCCACAGCATCAAAGGCAAGGCAAGGCCAAGTGACTCTGAGTGCCTTTCCTTGGCAAGTAAAAGATATAGTGGCAATGTAATAGGGCAGGCGTTAAAGGTACCATGAGGAGGTATAGTCCAGCAAGATATTTATGTCGTAGACCCTTCTGTGCAGGAGCCATTGTTGGACATAGTACAGGACATGGCATACAGTTTGGCTTGGTAAGTTCCTGAAGGAGAATGGCAATGCTTTCTCATGGGAAGGAAAGCACGTAGCCCCAGAGTTGGAGGTGCAGATAAGAAGCTGTGTCGCGCAGCTCAAGGACGACAGCAGCTTCTTGTGCCGGCATATTTGGAAGCACTCCCTCAATTTGTACAGTCATTGAGTCAGTATCCATCTTTGGAAGGCTGTCTGCCTCTAGTAAGAGTGTTCTGACACCATTGTATGGGATCAGTCACAGGATGTTTTGGATTATGGAGGAGGGGATGCCATTTCTCTTGAAATGAGCTTCTTGTTCTTCTCTTTGGCAAAGAAATTAAGTTTGGATGGGCACTTTGGGTGGTCTCAGTGAATTTAAAGGTTTTTCCCAAGAGGTTTCCCTGTGGGTTAGAGCTGTTGAACTGACAGTGGGAATCTAGACAGCAAGTTGTTGAGCTTTTTGTCCTTGTAGCTTTAGTGTGTGAGTAGTCCCTGTTGCCATGCTGCTTGGATCTTGACTCTGAGACTGAAAGCTTAGGAGCGTAGAGCTGAAAAGAAAAGTGCCAATAGCAGGGTGTGTGTTCATTGTTTGATGGGTGAAGTTGAAATTGTAGGCAGCAAAGAACTTTCTCTCTCAGCTGGCACATTTGGTGAGCGGATGTCTTTGAGTTTGTTACTGGACTCTGCGAGAGTGAAAATGTTTGTTAGGGCAGAGGATTTCGTGTCGCCCTTTGAGTGTGGTGCAAAAGTGTTTGCACAGTTGGAGGGGGAAGATCAGCAAAGTCTTTTTTTCCTGGCACAGTTAATTTGAGAGCAGGGACGTTTCCAACTCGGCTCTGTCCTTTGGAGCTGGCCTCGGTGCGTTTCCTTCTTTTGTTAGTCGACAGCGCCATCGTGTGGTTATTTTGATGAGCGCTGGCAGACGGTGCCAGGGAAAAAGCCAAGCTGTTTGCGGCTCCGGCCTCATTGGTGTAGGAGCAGCGCAGGGAAGAGCTCCGCTGGGGGTCCTGGCTCTTAGAGACTGAGAGAATGTGATCCTGTATGTAGCACAGAAGGAAGTGGAATTGTTTCATTGTGGGCTGTGCAGTTTATAAGCTGCAAATGAAAAGGCAATTGCAGCGCAGCCTCTTCTTTTCTGTGTGATCAGCTGCTCAACATGTAACTCGCACACACTGAACTGCATCCACCTCCCTGGAGATATAAAATGTGTATATCACTTTCCTCAAACTCTATGTATTACCTTGCACTCTAGCAGATCCCAAACCGCTTCAAAACGTCCAGCAGCTACTCAAAAAGAAAAAGTCCAACAAAAAGCTAGTGCTGGCCTTTAGAGTGCCCTTGCAGTCCGTAAAATAGACGAAATGCACTAGGGCTTTGAATGCTTCTTCCCAACTATATAAATTCTCTCCAAGTGGCAAAGTCCATCATTACAGCAAAATTTTTCAGCTGGAGTTCTGACTGAGAGATGTGCCAGGACAGAAGGCATTTGCTGACCTACCCTTTTTCCCTGTGTAACTTGGTATTTGCAGTACAATTATTTTCAGTGTCGCTGTGTCCAAGCAGCTAGAGATTACACAGATAGAAGTGTCAAGAGAGATGCTGCTAAAGTACGCCCTTCTTATAGCAGCATTTAAATGGCACACGACGCCTTGCTGCTTTTTCTTTCCCAGAGAGACCTGCTGTCAATTTTTTCACTCTGGCTTCTTGATCAAAAATGTCCACCTGAAATGTCTTACAGAAATAGGCTCCAGGTGTAAAAACCAGTACGGGGCTACATTTTCTGCGTGCTCCACATAAGTCACATCAAACTCACTCATCAAACTTCACTCTCTCCTTCCATTCTCCACCACTGCCTCTACCATTGTGTTCTCTGGATCTCAGAGTCTAAAGGCAGGTGCAATAGTTTCCACTGAGGGGTTGGAAGAGGTGTACAAGCAGCACAAATAGCTTCTGCGCTGCACAGGCCATTTCTCTGCATTTTAGAGTCTAAGGGAAAGCGCTAGTGTTCCTGCGGAGAGCTGCAACAGCTGCAGAATATGTGTTTTCTTGGCACATGTTTGCAATCCACCATGACGGATCCTTAGTGAAACCAAACTGTGGTTCTGCTTCAAACATCTCACCCTGCTTGGCCACAAAGCTTTCGCTGACATGTCCCATTGCCTTTTTATTGATGCGTTTCATTTTCAGAGTTTGTACGGAATCATTGCACTTTGCTTCTAAGCTGAACGTCGATACTGCTGGAGTCTCATATGTCCATTTTCTTCTCACACAAAAAAACTGCTTCCTTTAAAACATGCTGATGCGACCTGCTTTCTTGCTCAGCTGTAATTTTAGGGGTGTTCTCTGTCCCGCTTACAGTCTGAATCTAAACTAAGAAGTTTATGGGACACAGATGTGCCAAGACAAATAGTTTGCTTGGACCTTGCCACGTGTATTCAAAAGCATCCTTTCACTCCACCATCAAGTCACTGCTTTCTTCTGCTTTACATCCTGCAAACTTCACACACACATACATACATACATACTGGAATGAGGCACTTTCTTTCTTTCTCAGCTACACTCACCTATCCCCCACGCTAACTTCTTTACCGCTTTTCTCTTGGCCTTGCTATGCATACTTTCCTCTTAAGACACCCATTGTCTGGCCTACCCCTTCCCTACATTGCCTTGCCTTTCCTTTCCTATCCAACCTTGCATTTCTTTGTCATTCCTGGCCATTGTTTTCCTCTTCCTTCCTGACCCATCCATGTCTTTCCCTTGCCCTTCCTACCAGTCCAGTGCCTTGCACCACCCATCCCCCTTGCCACTTTGTCCAGTTTCCCTTCCCCTTTGTCCAGCACCAATCTTTCATTTCCTTCTCCTTCTAGGACTCTCATTGCCTTGCTTGCCTCTCCTTTGTCTTGCCTGGCAAAGCCACCACTTTTCTTGGCGTTACCTTTGAACCTCTCCTCTCCCTTGCCTTGCATTCCCTTGCTCACTCGTCCCCCACCTGGAATTCAATACCCCTCTTTTTGCAGAATTTTTTCATCTTGCCTTGTCCTGCCTGCTTCTCCTAGGACTCTCAAGGCTTTCACGTACCTCCAGCGTTTCAGGAGCATGTGAGAGGAAGCCCAAAAGAGGTCACGTGCAAGCACACCCATCTGTCCTGGCAGCTTGCTTCTGGCACCTATCCTTACATGTCTTGAATTTTGGACATAAAATTCACATTTCACCTTTGCGCTTCAGGACCAGAATGACAGTTCTTTTGTATACCAAGGAAAGCAGGTAATCCAAGTGTTTTAGGTGCAGATTAGAGATGGCCCATGTGAGATCAAGGCCAGCCAGAGAAGTCTGTCCTAGCCCCTTTTGTGTACCAGCAGTCTTTGAATGTACCTCTCATTTGTCTTGCCTTGGTGACCCAAAAGTTTCCTTGCCTTGCCCTGCCTTGCCTCCCTAGCCTTGCACTCCCTCCAGTGCCTATGCCCACACTTGACCTGCCTACTGCTTTCCTCCAGGGAAACCTAGCCTTGCCTAGGCCTTCCTGTTTCTGCCTGGCCTTCCTATGCCCATCCTTGCCTAGAAGTTCTGGGCCTTCTCTCACCTACCACTCCATTTGCTTGCCCCTCATGGCTCCAGCCTTGTCAGCTTCTCCCTTGACTTGCCTACAATTGCGCCTACACTTGGTTTGCATTGCAAAGAGCGGTAGGCAAGGCAAAGCAAAGCAAGGAAGGTCTTTCTAGGTCTTGCCAGGCAAGGCACACATAAGCAAGCAAGCAAAACAAGAGTAGACTAGCCACAGCATCAAAGGCAAGGCAAGGCCAAGTGACTCTGAGTGCCTTTCCTTGGCAAGAAAAAGATATAGTGACAATGTAATAGGGCAGGCGTTAAAGGAACCATGAAGAGGTATAGTCCAGCAAGATATTTATGTCGTAGACCCTTCTGTGCAGGAGCCATTGTTGGACATAGTACAGGACATGGCATACAGTTTGGCTTGGTAAGTTCCTGAAGGAGAATGGCAATGCTTTCTCATGGGAAAGAAAGCACGTAGCCCCAGAGTTGGAGGTGCAGATAAGAAGCTGTGTCGCGCAGCTCAAGGACGACAGCAGCTTCTTGTGCCGGCATATTTGGAAGCACTCCCTCAATTTGTACAGTCATTGAGTCAGTATCCATCTTTGGAAGGCTGTCTGCCTCTAGTAAGAGTGTTCTGACACCATTGTATGGGATCAGTCACTGTATGTTTTGGATTATGGAGGAGGGGATGCCATTTCTCTTGAAATGAGCTTCTTGTTCTTCTCTTTGGCAAAGAAATTAAGTTTGGATGGGCACTTTGGGTGGTCTCAGTGAATTTAAAGGTTTTTCCCAAGAGGTTTCCCTGTGGGTTAGAGATGTTGAACTGACAGTGGGAATCTAGACAGCAAGTTGTTGAGCTTTTTGTCCTTGTAGCTTTAGTGTGTGAGTAGTCCCTGTTGCCATGCTGCTTGGATCTTGACTCTGAGACTGAAAGCTTAGGAGCGTAGAGCTGAAAAGAAAAGTGCCAATAGCAGGGTGTGTGTTCATTGTTTGATGGGTGAAGTTGAAATTGTAGGCAGCAAAGAACTTTCTCTCTCAGCTGGCACATTTGTTGAGCGGATGTCTTTGAGTTTGTTACCGGACTCTGCGAGAGTGAAAATGTTTGTTAGGGCAGAGGATTTCGTGTTGCCCTTTGAGTGTGGTGCAAAAGTGTTTGCACAGTTGGAGGGGGAAGATCAGCAAAGTCTTTTTTTCCTGGCACAGTTAATTTGAGAGCAGGGACGTTTCCAACTCGGCTCTGTCCTTTGGAGCTGGCCTCGGTGCGTTTCCTTCTTTTGTTAGTCGACAGCGCCATCGTGTGGTTATTTTGATGAGCGCTGGCAGACGGTGCCAGGGAAAAAGCCAAGCTTTTTGCGGCTCCGGCCTCATTGGTGTAGGAGCAGCGCAGGGAAGAGCTCTGCTGGGGGTCCTGGCTCTTAGAGACTGAGAGAATGTGATCCTGTATGTAGCACAGAAGGAAGTGGAATTGTTTCATTGTGGGCTGTGCAGTTTATAAGCTGCAAATGAAAAGGCAATTGCAGCGCAGCCTCTTCTTTTCTGTGTGATCAGCTGCTCAACATGTAACTCGCACACACTGAACTGCATCCACCTCCCTGGAGATATAAAATGTGTATATCACTTTCCTCAAACTCTATGTATTACCTTGCACTCTAGCAGATCCCAAACCGCTTCAAAACGTCCAGCAGCTACTCAAAAAGAAAAAGTCCAACAAAAAGCTAGTGCTGGCCTTTAGAGTGCCCTTGCAGTCCGTAAAATAGACGAAATGCACTAGGGCTTTGAATGCTTCTTCCCAACTATATAAATTCTCTCCAAGTGGCAAAGTCCATCATTACAGCAAAATTTTTCAGCTGGAGTTCTGACTGAGAGATGTGCCAGGACAGAAGTCATTTGCTGACCTCCCCTTTTTCCCTGTGTAACTTGGTATTTGCAGTACAATTATTTTCAGTGTCGCTGTGTCCAAGCAGCTAGAGATTACACAGATAGAAGTGTCAAGAGAGATGCTGCTAAAGTACGCCCTTCTTATAGCAGCATTTAAATGGCACACGACGCCTTGCTGCTTTTACTTTCCCAGAGAGACCTGCTGTCAATTTTTTCACTCTGGCTTCTTGATCAAAAATGTCCACCTGAAATGTCTTACAGAAATAGGCTCCAGGTGTAAAAACCAGTACGGGGCTACATTTTCTGCGTGCTCCACATAAGTCACATCAAACTCACTCATCAAACTTCACTCTCTCCTTCCATTCTCCACCACTGCCTCTACCATTGTGTTCTCTGGATCTCAGAGTCTAAAGGCAGGCGCAATAGTTTCCACTGAGGGGTTGGAAGAGGTGTACAAGCAGCACAAATAGCTTCTGCGCTGCACAGGCCATTTCTCTGCATTTTAGAGTCTAAGGGAAAGCGCTAGTGTTCCTGCGGAGAGCTGCAACAGCTGCAGAATATGTGTTGTCTTGGCACATGTTTGCAATCCACCATGATGGATCCTTAGTGAAACCAAACTGTGGTTCTGCTTCAAACATCTCACCCTGCTTGGCCACAAAGCTTTCGCTGACATGTCCCATTGCCTTTTTATTGCTGCGTTTCATTTTCAGAGTTTGTACGGAATCATTGCACTTTGCTTCTAAGCTGAACGTCGATACTGCTGGAGTCTCATATGTCCATTTTCTTCGCACACAAAAAAACTGCTTCCTTTAAAACATGCTGATGCGACCTGCTTTCTTGCTCAGCTGTAATTTTAGGGGTGTTCTCTGTCCCGCTTACAGTCTGAATCTAAACTAAGAAGTTTATGGGACACAGATGTGCCAAGACAAATAGTTTGCTTGGACCTTGCCACGTGTATTCAAAAGCATCCTTTCACTCCACCATCAAGTCTCTGCTTTACATCCTGCAAACTTCACACACACATACATACATACATACTGGAATGAGGCACTTTCTTTCTTTCTTTCTTTCTCAGCTACACTCACCTATCCCCCACGCTAACTTCTTTACCGCTTTTCTCTTGGCCTTGCTATGCATACTTTTCCTCTTAAGACACCCATTGTCTGGCCTACCCCTTCCCTACATTGCCTTGCCTTTCCTTTCCTATCCAACCTTGCATTTCTTTGTCATTCCTGGCCATTGTTTTCCTCTTCCTTCCTGACCCATCCATGTCTTTCCCTTGCCCTTCCTACCAGTCCAGTGCCTTGCACCACCCATCCCCCTTGCCACTTTGTCCAGTTTCCCTTCCCCTTTGTCCAGCTCCAATCTTTCATTTCCTTCTCCTTCTAGGACTCTCATTGCCTTGCTTGCCTCTCCTTTGTCTTGCCTGGCAAAGCCACCACTTTTCTTGGCGTTACCTTTGAACCTCTCCTCTCCCTTGCCTTGCATTCCCTTGCTCACTCGTCCCCCACCTGGAATTCAATACCCCTCTTTTTGCGGCATTTCTTCATCTTGCCTTGCCCTGCCTGCTTCTCCTAGGACTCTCAAGGCTTTCACGTACCTCCAGCGTTTCAGGAGCATGTGAGAAGAAGCCCAAAAGAGGTCACGTGCAAGCACACCCATCTGTCCTGGCAGCTTGCTTCTGGCACCTATCCTTACATGTCTTGAATTTTGGACATAAAATTCACATTTCACCTTTGCGCTTCAGGACCAGAATGACAGTTCTTTTGTATACCAAGGAAAGCAGGTAATCCAAGTGTTTTAGGTGCAGATTAGAGATGGCCCATGTGAGATCAAGGCCAGCCAGAGAAGTCTGTCCTAGCCCCTTTTGTGTACCAGCAGTCTTTGAATGTACCTCTCATTTGTCTTGCCTTGGTGACCCAAAAGTTTCCTTGCCTTGCCCTGCCTTGCCTCCCTAGCCTTGCACTCCCTCCAGTGCCTACGCCCACACTTGACCTGCCTACTGCTTTCCTCCAGGGAAACCTAGCCTTGCCTAGCCCCTCCTGTTTCTGCCTGGCCTTCCTATGCCCATCCTTGCCTAGAAGTTCTGGGCCTTCTCTCACCTACCACTCCATTTGCTTGCCCCTCATGGCTCCAGCCTTGTCAGCTTCTCCCTTGACTTGCCTACAATTGCGCCTACACTTGGTTTGCATTGCAAAGAGCGGTAGGCAAGGCAAAGCAAAGCAAGGAAGGTCTTTCTAGGTCTTGCCAGGCAAGGCACACATAAGCAAGCAAGCAAAACAAGAGTAGACTAGCCACAGCATCAAAGGCAAGGCAAGGCCAAGTGACTCTGAGTGCCTTTCCTTGGCAAGTAAAAGATATAGTGACAATGTAATAGGGCAGGCGTTAAAGGTACCATGAGGAGGTATAGTCCAGCAAGATATTTATGTCGTAGACCCTTCTGTGCAGGAGCCATTGTTGGACATAGTACAGGACATGGCATACAGTTTGGCTTGGTAAGTTCCTGAAGGAGAATGGCAATGCTTTCTCATGGGAAGGAAAGCACGTAGCCCCAGAGTTGGAGGTGCAGATAAGAAGCTGTGTCGCGCAGCTCAAGGACGACAGCAGCTTCTTGTGCCGGCATATTTGGAAGCACTCCCTCAATTTGTACAGTCATTGAGTCAGTATCCATCTTTGGAAGGCTGTCTGCCTCTAGTAAGAGTGTTCTGACACCATTGTATGGGATCAGTCACTGGATGTTTTGGATTTTGGAGGAGGGGATGCCATTTCTCTTGAAATGAGCTTCTTGTTGTTCTCTTTGGCAAAGAAATTAAGTTTGGATGGGCACTTTGGGTGGTCTCAGTGAATTTAAAGGTTTTTCCAAAGAGGTTTCCCTGTGGGTTAGAGATGTTGAACTGACAGTGGGAATCTAGACACCAAGTTGTTGAGCTTTTTGTCCTTGTAGCTTTAGTGTGTGAGTAGTCCCTGTTGCCATGCTGCTTGGATCTTGACTCTGAGACTGAAAGCTTAGGAGCGTAGAGCTGAAAAGAAAAGTGCCAATAGCAGGGTGTGTGTTCATTGTTTGATGGGTGAAGCTGAAATTGTAGGCAGCAAAGAACTTTCTCTCTCCGCTGGCACATTTGTTGAGCGGATGTCTTTGAGTTTGTTACCGGACTCTGCGAGAGTGAAAATGTTTGTTAGGGCAGAGGATTTCGTGTTGCCCTTTGAGTGTGGTGCAAAAGTGTTTGCACACTTGGAGGGGGAAGATCAGCAAAGTCTTTTTTTCCTGGCACAGTTAATTTGAGAGCAGGGACGTTTCCAACTCGGCTCTGTCCTTTGGAGCTGGCCTCGGTGCGTTTCCTTCTTTTGTTAGTCGACAGCGCCATCGTGTGGTTATTTTGATGAGCGCTGGCAGACGGTGCCAGGGAAAAAGCCAAGCTGTTTGCGGCTCCGGCCTCATTGGTGTAGGAGCAGCGCAGGGAAGAGCTCCGCTGGGGGTCCTGGCTCTTAGAGACTGAGAGAATGTGATCCTGTATGTAGCACAGAAGGAAGTGGAATTGTTTCATTGTGGGCTGTGCAGTTTATAAGCTGCAAATGAAAAGGCAATTGCAGCGCAGCCTCTTCTTTTCTGTGTGATCAGCTGCTCAACATGTAACTCGCACACACTGAACTGCATCCACCTCCCTGGAGATATAAAATGTGTATATCACTTTCCTCAAACTCTATGTATTACCTTGCACTCTAGCAGATCCCAAACCGCTTCAAAACGTCCAGCAGCTACTCAAAAAGAAAAAGTCCAACAAAAAGCTAGTGCTGGCCTTTAGAGTGCCTTTGCAGTCCGTAAAATAGACGAAATGCACTAGGGCTTTGAATGCGTCTTCCCAACTATATAAATTCTCTCCAAGTGGCAAAGTCCATCATTACAGCAAAATTTTTCAGCTGGAGTTCTGACTGGGAGATGTGCCAGGACAGAAGGCATTTGCTGACCTACCCTTTTTCCCTGTGTAACTTGGTATTTGCAGTACAATTATTTTCAGTGTCGCTGTGTCCAAGCAGCTAGAGATTACACAGATAGAAGTGTCAAGAGAGATGCTGCTAAAGTACGCCCTTCTTATAGCAGCATTTAAATGGCACACGACGCCTTGCTGCTTTTTCTTTCCCAGAGAGACCTGCTGTCAGTTTTTTCACTCTGGCTTCTTGATCAAAAATGTCCACTTGAAATGTCTTACAGAAATAGGCTCCAGGTGTAAAATCCAGTACGGGGCTACATTTTCTGCGTGCTCCACATAAGTCACATCAAACTCACTCATCAAACTTCACTCTCTCCTTCCATTCTCCACTGCCTCTACCATTGTGTTCTCTGGATCTCAGAGTCTAAAGGCAGGCGCAATAGTTTCCACTGAGGGGTTGGAAGAGGTGTACAAGCAGCACAAATAGCTTCTGCGCTGCGCAGGCCATTTCTCTGCATTTTAGAGTCTAAGGGAAAGTGTGATAAACAGAGACCCTTTTGTTCGACTAAACATGCAGATAGGATATCCTGTAATGTTATGTTCTGTAAAATCAAGATTTTTATTTACCCCTTACTTATTTACGATAGTTACTTACGTATGCATAGTAATTGATGCTTGTATAGCTACTGACGTTTATCATGTCCTTGCTAAGATTCCGTGCATTCCAAAAAATTACTGAGCTAAGCCTTTACAGAGAACAGTGAAGAAAGGTTAAAAGAAGATTAGGTAAAGACCGCACGATCGGACCCCTAGACCGATGAAGGCGCATGCGTAGAAAGACCCGAGGAAGGACACCTCACAGGAGAGCCCGGAGAGCTGGACTGATTAAAAGGAGACACACGAAAAATGAAAGCACGGCCGCGGAAAAGCGGGATCGCTTCCCGGCTGTCCAGCGCTGTCTTTTGCTTATTGCTTGCTTGCTATAATTAATAAAACTTCCCTTTATTAAACTTTAACACTCTCTCGAGTGAATTTATAACAATTTGGTGCCGTGACTTGGATGCAATCTGTAGGACGGATCGGCACTTCCGGGGGGCGCCCCGCTCTAAGGTTTAGCGGCCCTGGGGGGCCGGTTCCTGCCTCAATTGCACCGACAAACCTAAAATTAAAGCAATAAGCATAAGGGAGACCGGTCGACCCCTTAAATTCTGTGCACAGAGTCCGGACGAAGACACGGGACGTGGGACGCGTGAGTATAACGGGGATCCGTCTGGGCGGGGTCGGGATCCCGGAGTGTGGTGAGTGTGTGTCTGAGAAGGGAACTGGCAGCTGGATTCCCCGAGCAAGAGCGGTACGAACGAGGGGAAGCGAAAGGAATTGTGTGATTGAAGGCACTCTGGAAGAATGGGACAGGGGAAGAGCAAGCCTCCTGTACCTGTTAAACTCCCACCGATACCTAAAGATAGTCCGTTGAGTTTTATACTAGATAATTGGAAACATTTCCCGGGGACAGAAAATAAAGATAGGGCAAAAATGATTTTGTGTAGTAATTATTGTGTAGTAATATAGAGAGGAAAAGAAATTTCAAAGAATGTATTTTGGCCTATATTTGGATCAACCAAAGAGTGGGTTAAACAAAAATTAAATTCCTGGGAACAAAGGATCCCCTTTAACCCAGAGGAAAGTGCTTATGCAAAGACCTGAGTAGAAAATCCACTAGGATTTTGATCTACTAAGATCCACTAGGACCAAGAAGTATTTAAATCTTCCTACCTTTGGTAGTTCTGTGAAGTCAATTTGAATATTTGCAAAGGGTCTTTTGCTAAGGGTCTCCCTCCATAAGGTAATTTTCAGAGATTTTTCCTATTTGTTTTTAAACATAGGAGGCAGCTTCTAGTAATTTGCTTAGCTAAGTTTCGAATACCTGTGCTCATATACTTTGCTGCAAAATAATCTATTAACCCTTGTGCTCCCCAATGTGTTCTTTGATGTATTTTTCTAATATTCTTTGAGCTATGGCTTTTGGTAGTACTTCCCGGCCATCTGAGAGAGGCTATCTCCCCTCTGAGTTTTCTATTGCTCCTGTCTCTGAGAGTTTTGGCTTTTCTTCCTCAGTAAGTCTACTTCTTAAGTCACTATTCTTATGTTCTAAAGTTTCTTCCTGTCCCTCCCTTTTTTTTTCTTTTAAGACCATTGTTTGTAATGCCGCCTGTTTTGCCTCCTAATCAGCAGCATTATTTCCTCTACTCCTCAAGTCTATTCCCTTCTGGTGTCCTTTCAAATAAAACACTGCTAACCTCTTGGGCCTTCTCAGGGCCTTTAATACTGCAATTATAAGTTTTTGATGAACCAAATCTTTCCCTTGAGAGTTTATTAAACCTCTTTCTTCCCACAGTTTACCAAACATATGCACCACCCCATAACTATATCTGGAATCTGTATATATTGTCCCCTCCTTTCCTTCTAGTGATTTCAATGCCCTTAATGCTGCATACAATTCACAGGCTTGGGCTGACCAAGATTTGTCTAATGGACCTGATTCTAAAACTTGAATATCAGGTCCTCTTATTATAGCATAGCCTGTTTTCCTCTTTCCTTCTATCACTCTGGAGGACCCATCCACAAACAGCTTTTCTCCGCTTTCTAATACCTCTTCTTCCAGATCAGGTCTAATTTTGGTTTGTTCCTCAATTGTAGTTATACAGTCATGTGTCAAAGATTTACTTTCAGGTTCTCCATACAAAAGGCAGCCGGGTTTTGTACAGTTGTGGTTTTTAATATTAAGTTTAGGGCTTCAGTTGGAATTCCTTCATGTTTTAAAAGTCTAGCATCTGAAATCCATTTTTCCGCTTTTTGTTGTAGCACACCCCGAATGTTATGAGGGGACATTATCTTCAAATTGCTATTAAAGGTGATTTTGCTAGCTTCTTCTACCAGTAAGGTACATCCTGCTACTACTTGTAAACAGGCTAGCCAGCTTTTACTCACAAGGTCTAAGATCTTTGATAAATACCCTATTAGCTTCTTCCTCCCTGCCCACTCCTGAGTTAGGACTCCAGAGGCGACCCTATTTTCTACATTTACAAACAAGTAAAAGGGTCTCTTTAAATCTGAGAGACTCAAGACAGGAGCATGAATTAAACTTTCTTGTAGTTCCCGGAATTTTTCTGTATCTTCTAAACTCCATTTTATTACTCCCTCCTGTGTCAATTTTTGATATAAAAATTATACTTTACTACTATAGTTTTCAATCCACTGTCTACGATACCCTGTTAATCCCAAGATTTGACGTATCTGTCTTTTATTTTTAGGAATTAGTAGTGACAAAATTCCTTGTATTTTTTTCAGAGTCTATTTTTTCTCCCCTTTTCTAAAGTAATGGCCTAAATATTTTACTTCTTTTCCACAAATTGGAGCTTTGCCTTAGATACTTGCAATCCTTTTAAACCCAGGAAATTTAACGATTTAATACTCTCTCTCCTTACATCTTCCTCCTCTTTCCAGCTAAAAGCAAACCATCCACGTATTGTATCAGAGTCACTCCTGGGTCTGTCTGATAATCCTGTAGAATCTGTTCTAGTGCTTGTCCAGGCAAGTTGAGAGGTTTTGTAAATCCCTGGGGCAATAGTGTCCATCTCAATTGTTGTCTCCTCTCTGTGTCTGGATCTTCCCATTCAAATGTAAAATAATTTCGACTAGTCTCATCAAGAGATGAGACCAAGGCCCAAAATGTATCCTTTAAATCTATAACACTGTACTATAGACTGTCAGGTCCCAATTTGCTTAATGATGTATACGAATTTGCTATTACAGGGAACCGTGCCACTGTACGTTTATTAAATTCTTATTAATTTCTCTTAAATCTTGTACCAAACGATAAGTCCCATCTGGCTTCTTTACTAGCAGTATGAGTGTGTTAAAAAGTGACATACATGGTTCTAATAGTCCCTTATTTAACAATCTATCTATTTCTGGTTTCAACCCTCTTCGTCCCTCAAGTGACAAGAAATACTGTTTTATTCTAACTGAGATTTCTGAGTTTTTAATAGTGACCGAGAATGGAGTTATCTTCAACTGCCCTACACTCTCAAGTACAACCTGGAGAGTAAGCGCTGATAAGAAACTAGAAAGAAAATCCCTAACACCGAAGTGAAAAAAGCCGTACCAAGTGTTATTAACAACTGACTCTGTAGTTCGAACAGCTGAAAAGGAGTGGACACATGCCAGTCATATAAAGAGACCTGTGAACCCACAAAAGACTAATAACTGAGAAGTGGTTAGCCCGGCTGGGAACCTGAGACTTAAGGTATCCCGAACAAAGTAACATCCAAGGACTATTAACCGGCTTAAAAACTTATAAATAGTAAATTTCATAAAGATTTTTATATAGAATATAAAATACCCCCATCTAGTAGTAAAGAAATATATAATAGAAGTGTTAAAATAAGCTGTACTTTATGTCAGAATTGTTATCTTTTTGTTTGTTTTAAATGTATAATATGTAAAGAACATTAGTAGACCCACTGTCATAGAGGCTACCCACTAAGAAAGGTGTGTAGATCCTGCTACACTGCCCAGAGAAAACTCACGGATTCGCCCTTAATAACTAAAATAAGAGCAAAAAAAAAAAAATTTTTGAGACAAAATCAGAGGAGTGGTGGACTATTTATGCCAGAGGAGTTAACCCCTTGTATTATTACCATCCAAACGAACCTGCACCTTTTATAGTAAATATAGTAGCTGGGTTGTGCAGACAGTGTCTCCAGGAATTGAGGTGTAATACCCCTTTAGTAAAGCATAAAAGTTGAGAAAAATACATAAAAATAATTAATAAGAGAAGGAGTAATTTCCCTCCCGAAGAATACTCTTGCTGCCGAGAAGATGGTACACCCCGTGTCCCGTAGCAACCAGGTCGACGATGGGAGAGGCAGAGGAGTAATAAACTGTGGAAGGAAACACTCCAATATATATGGGACCAAAAGGTCATAGACCTGGAAATGCCACAAGAATGGAAATGATACAACCCAGCGAAATAATTTTTGGAAAATCAAAACTAACACTATACAAAAGAAAAGCCTCTATTATAGCAGGGGAAGCTAATGCTCATTAAAGAAGTTAATAACATTTACAATCTTAATTAGCACATTTGACATTTGTATAGGTAAGACTCACGAACCCTTTAATTGGTCTATAATTCGATGGGAAGACCAAGCTATTATCCAATCACAGATCACTTCTGGAGACCCTAGCTTTCAAGTTACACTAGATTCTCTTATTAAATGGAAGAGTACTAGCAATATCCCGCTCGGGCGAGTACTATATATGTACCCAGCTTCTAATCCAAGCAGAGGATATTGTAATTATCCTGGGGAATTTTACTGTAGATATTAGAACTGTGAAACAATTTCCATGGGGTGGAAAGTACAAAACCCAGATAAGTATCTAAAGGTTGAACAAGGTCCACATAGATGTATAAAGCCCTGGATAGGCCCCTCAGGGGAAGTAACATATACTGGGACTTGTAAATTTCATTACATCAATATTACACAGTCCCAAATCCCTGGGTGGTTACTGAGACGAACCTGGAGTCTCAGAGTATGGAAACCCGGAAAAGATCGGGGAGTGCACATTCTTATAAAGAAAGAAATGGTTCCACATGATTCGGGATCTGTTGGACCAAATCCAGTGGTGTGGGGAGTAATAGATCCCAAAGTAAGAGATCAGAGTAACTATTCAGAAAAATTAGAAAATAGCACACAAGTAACAACTACAGTAGAAACACCCCAAGAATATGGAAATTAAGTTCTTTGGAAAATATTGCAAGCTACCTTTAAAGTATTAAATGATACACACCCAAATTTAACTAGAGAATGTTGGTTATGCTATAACATTAACCCACCCTTTTATGAGGCCATAGGCTCCATAGCAGAACCAAAAAGAGTAAATGGCACTAATCCTGCTGCCTGTTTATGGAAATTGGGAAGGAAAAACACTCCAGGAATAACATTATCTAGAGTCACTGGAAAAGGGAAATGTGTGGGAAATGTGCCCCCAGATAAGAAACACTTATGTCAGACAAAAATACAGATTAATGACCCTTGCAAGCCAGCTCAGTAGCTGATTCCAGCACCTAATACTAAATGGGTTTGTAACACTTTAGGAGTAACCCCATGTGTCTCTGTAACAGCCTTTAATGAAACTTATGAATTTTATATACAAGTTATAATAGTTCCCCGAATTATTTATCATTCTAAAGAATATATGTATACACAATACCAAAACTCAGAACACCATTTGGTGAAACGAGAACCCCTCACAGTATTAACAATATCCGTATTACTAAGCATAAGAGGAGCTGGATTAGGAACAGGTGTAGCATCCTTAGTTAATCAACACCAGGGGCTTAAAGAGCTTAAAATTTCAGTAGATGAAAATTTAAGAAGAATTGATAAATCCATAAAAGACCTCACAGACTCCCTAGACTCACTAGTTGAAGTAGTCTTGCAAAATAGAAGAGGATTAAACTTATTATTTTTACAACAAGGGGGCCTGTGTACTACACTTAAAGAAGAGTGTTGTGTATATGTAAATAAAAGCGAGATAGTAAGAGAAACCATGGCCAAATCACAAAAAGAACTGAAAAAGAGAAAGAAAGAACAAATGCAACAGAGTTGGTACGAATCCTAGTTTAATTATTCTCCCTAGCAAACAACTTTACTATCTACTACAGCAGGACCACTAATTTTACTAATTTTAAGTCTTACTTTTAGCCCTTGCACTCTTAATAAAGTTATTAACATTGTAAAAAGCAAGTTAGAAGTAGCTCACCTTATGAAACCTTAAATGAGGCAAAAACCAAAGATTATTTAGAACTAAGTAAAAAAAGAATTGCAAAGATTTAGCGAAAAAAAGTAGGGAATAGAAAAAGGGGGGATTGTGATAAACAGAGACCCTTTTGTTCGACTAAACATGCAGATAGGATATCCTGTAATGTTATGTTCTGTAAAATCAAGATTTTTATTTACCCCTTACTTACTTACGATAGTTACTTACGTATGCATAGTAACTGATGCTTGTTTAGCTACTGACGTTTATCATGTCCTTGCTAAGATTCCTTACATTCCAAAAAATTACTGAGTTAAGCCTTTACAGAGAACAGTGAAGAAAGGTTAAAAGAAGATAAGGTAAAGACCGAACAATCAGACCCCTAGACCGATGAAGGCGCATGCGTAGAAAGACCCGAGGAAGGACACCTCACAGGAGAGCCCGGAGAGCTGGACTGATTAAAAGGAGACACACGAAAAACGAAAGCACGGCCGCGGAAAAGCAGGATCGCTTCCCGGCTGTCCAGTGCTGTCTTTTGCTTATTGCTTGCTTGCTATAATTAATAAAACTTCCCTTTATTAAACTTTAACACTCTCTCGAGTGAATTTATAACAGAAAGCGCTAGTGTTCCTGCGGAGAGCTGCAACAGCTGCAGAATATGTGTTGTCTTGGCACATGTTTGCAATCCACCATGATGGATCCTTAGTGAAACCAAACTGTGGTTCTGCTTCAAACATCTCACCCTGCTTGGCCACAAAGCTTTCGCTGACATGTCCCATTGCCTTTTTATTGCTGCGTTTCATTTTCAGAGTTTGTACGGAATCATTGCACTTTGCTTCTAAGCTGAACGTCGATACTGCTGGAGTCTCATATGTCCATTTTCTTCTCACACAAAAAAACTGCTTCCTTTAAAACATGCTGATGCGACCTGCTTTGTTGCTCAGCTGTAATTTTAGGGGTGTTCTCTGTCCCGCTTACAGTCTGAATCTAAACTAAGAAGTTTATGGGACACAGATGTGCCAAGACAAATAGTTTGCTTGGACCTTGCCACGTGTATTCAAAAGCATCCTTTCACTCCACCATCAAGTCTCTGCTTTACATCCTGCAAACTTCACACACACATACATACATACATACTGGAATGAGGCTCTTTCTTTCTTTCTTTCTTTCTTTCTCAGCTACACTCACCTATCCCCCACGCTAACTTCTTTACCGCTTTTCTCTTGGCCTTGCTATGCATACTTTTCCTCTTAAGACACCCATTGTCTGGCCTACCCCTTCCCTACATTGCCTTGCCTTTCCTTTCCTACCCAACCTTGCATTTCTTTGTCATTCCTGGCCATTGTTTTCCTCTTCCTTCCTGACCCATCCATGTCTTTCCTTTGCCCTTCCTACCAGTACAGTGCCTTGCACCACCCATCCCCCTTGCCACTTTGTCCAGTTTCCCTTCCCCTTTGTCCAGCTCCAATCTTTCATTTCCTTCTCCTTCTAGGACTCTCATTGCCTTGCTTGCCTCTTCTTTGTCTTGCCTGGCAAAGCCACCACTTTTCTTGGCATTACCTTTGAACCTCTCCTCTCCCTTGCCTTGCATTCCCTTGCTCACTCGTCCCCCACCTGGAATTCAATACCCCTCTTTTTGCGGAATTTCTTCATCTTGCCTTGCCCTGCCTGCTTCTCCTAGGACTCTCAAGGCTTTCACGTACCTCCAGCGTTTCAGGAGCATGTGAGAGGAAGCCCAAAAGAGGTCACGTGCAAGCACACCCATCTGTCCTGGCAGCTTGCTTCTGGCACCTATCCTTACATGTCTTGAATTTTGGACATAAAATTCACATTTCACCTTTGCGCTTCAGGACCAGAATGACAGTTCTTTTGTATACCAAGGAAAGCAGGTAATCCAAGTGTTTTAGGTGCAGATTAGAGATGGCCCATGTGAGATCAAGGCCAGCCAGAGAAGTCTGTCCTAGCCCCTTTTGTGTACCAGCAGTCTTTGAATGTACCTCTCATTTGTCTTGCCTTGGTGACCCAAAAGTTTCCTTGCCTTGCCCTGCCTTGCCTCCCTAGCCTTGCACTCCCTCCAGTGCCTACGCCCACACTTGACCTGCCTACTGCTTTTCTCCAGGGAAACCTCGCCTTGCCTAGCCCCTCCTGTTTCTGCCTGGCCTACCTGTGCCCATCCTTGCCTAGAAGTTCTGGGCCTTCTCTCACCCACCACTCCATTTGCTTGCCCCTCATGTCTCCAGCCTTGTCAGCTTCTCCCTTGACTTGCCTACAATTGCGCCTACACTTGGTTTGCATTGCAAAGAGCGGTAGGCAAGGCAAAGCAAAGCAAGGAAGGTCTTTCTAGGTCTTGCCAGGCAAGGCACACATAAGCAAGCAAGCAAAACAAGAGTAGACTAGCCACAGCATCAAAGGCAAGGCAAGGCCAAGTGACTCTGAGTGCCTTTCCTTGGCAAGTAAAAGATATAGTGACAATGTAATAGGGCGGGCGTTAAAGGTACCATGAGGAGGTATAGTCCAGAGAGATATTTATGTCGTAGACCCTTCTGTGCAGGAGCCATTGTTGGACATAGTACAGGACATGGCATACAGCTTGGCTTGGTAAGTTCCTGAAGGAGAATGGCAATGCTTTCTCATGGGAAGGAAAGCACGTAGCCCCAGAGTTGGAGGTGCAGATAAGAAGCTGTGTCGCACAGCTCAAGGACGACAGCAGCTTCTTGTGCCGGCATATTTGGAAGCACTCCCTCAATTTGTACAGTCATTGAGTCAGTATCCATCTTTGGAAGGCTGTCTGCCTCTAGTAAGAGTGTTCTGACACCATTGTATGGGATCAGTCACTGGATGTTTTGGATTTTGGAGGAGGGGATGCCATTTCTCTTGAAATGAGCTTCTTGTTCTTCTCTTTGGCAAAGAAATTAAGTTTGGATGGGCACTTTGGGTGGTCTCAGTGAATTTAAAGGTTTTTCCCAAGAGGTTTCCCTGTGGGTTAGAGCTGTTGAACTGACAGTGGGAATCTAGACAGCAAGTTGTTGAGCTTTCTGTCCTTGTAGCTTTAGTGTGTGAGTAGTCCCTGTTGCCATGCTGCTTGGATCTTGATTCTGAGACTGAAAGCTTAGGAGCGTAGAGCAGAAAAGAAAAGTGCCAATAGCAGGGTGTGTGTTCATTGTTTGATGGGTGAAGCTGAAATTGTAGGCAGCAAAGAACTTTCTCTCTCAGCTGGCACATTTGTTGAGCGGATGTCTTTGAGTTTGTTACCGGACTCTGCGAGAGTGAAAATGTTTGTTAGGGCAGAGGATTTCGTGTTGCCCTTTGAGTGTGGTGCAAAAGTGTTTGCACACTTGGAAGGGGAAGATCAGCAAAGTCCTTTTTTTCCTGGCACAGTTAATTTGAGAGCAGGGACGTTTCCAACTCGGCTCTGTCCTTTGGAGCTGGCCTCGGTGCGTTTCCTTCTTTTGTTAGTCGACAGCGCCATCGTGTGGTTATTTTGATGAGCGCTGGCAGACGGTGCCAGGGAAAAAGCCAAGCTGTTTGCGGCTCCGGCCTCATTGGTGTAGGAGCAGCGCAGGGAAGAGCTCCGCTGGGGGTCCTGGCTCTTAGAGACTGAGAGAATGTGATCCTGTATGTAGCACAGAAGGAAGTGGAATTGTTTCATTGTGGGCTGTGCAGTTTATAAGCTGCAAATGAAAAGGCAATTGCAGCGCAGCCTCTTCTTTTCTGTGTGATCAGCTGCTCAACATGTAACTCGCACACACTGAACTGCCTCCACCTCCCTGGAGATATAAAATGTGTATATCACTTTCCTCAAACTCTATGTATTACCTTGCACTCTAGCAGATCCCAAACCGCTTCAAAACGTCCAGCAGCTACTCAAAAAGAAAAAGTCCAACAAAAAGCTAGTGCTGGCCTTTAGAGTGCCCTTGCAGTCCGTAAAATAGACGAAATGCACTAGGGCTTTGAATGCTTCTTCCCAACTATATAAATTCTCTCCAAGTGGCAAAGTCCATCATTACAGCAACATTTTTCAGCTGGAGTTCTGACTGAGAGATGTGCCAGGACAGAAGGCATTTGCTGACCTACCCTTTTTCCCTGTGTAACTTGGTATTTGCAGTACAATTATTTTCAGTGTCGCTGTGTCCAAGCAGCTAGAGATTACACAGATAGAAGTGTCAAGAGAGATGCTGCTAAAGTACGCCCTTCTTATAGCAGCATTTAAATGGCACACGACGCCTTGCTGCTTTTTCTTTCCCAGAGAGACCTGCTGTCAATTTTTTCACTCTGGCTTCTTGATCAAAAATGTCCACCTGAAATGTCTTACAGAAATAGGCTCCAGGTGTAAAAACCAGTACGGGGCTACATTTTCTGCGTGCTCCACATAAGTCACATCAAACTCACTCATCAAACTTCACTCTCTCCTTCCATTCTCCACCACTGCCTCTACCATTGTGTTCTCTGGATCTCAGAGTCTAAAGGCAGGCGCAATAGTTTCCACTGAGGGGTTGGAAGAGGTGTACAAGCAGCACAAATAGCTTCTGCGCTGCGCAGGCCATTTCTCTGCATTTTAGAGCCTAAGGGAAAGCGCTAGTGTTCCTGCGGAGAGCTGCAACAGCTGCAGAATATGTGTTGTCTTGGCACATGTTTGCAATCCACCATGATGGATCCTTAGTGAAACCAAACTGTGGTTCTGCTTCAAACATCTCACCCTGCTTGGCCACAAAGCTTTCGCTGACATGTCCCATTGCCTTTTTATTGCTGCGTTTCATTTTCAGAGTTTGTACGGAATCATTGCACTTTGCTTCTAAGCTGAACGTCGATACTGCTGGAGTCTCATATGTCCATTTTCTTCTCACACAAAAAAACTGCTTCCTTTAAAACATGCTGATGCGACCTGCTTTGTTGCTCAGCTGTAATTTTAGGGGTGTTCTCTGTCCCGCTTACAGTCTGAATCTAAACTAAGAAGTTTATGGGACACAGATGTGCCAAGACAAATAGTTTGCTTGGACCTTGCCACGTGTATTCAAAAGCATCCTTTCACTCCACCATCAAGTCTCTGCTTTACATCCTGCAAACTTCACACACACATACATACATACATACTGGAATGAGGCACTTTCTTTCTTTCTTTCTTTCTTTCTTTCTTTCTTTCTCAGCTACACTCACCTATCCCCCACGCTAACTTCTTTACCGCTTTTCTCTTGGCCTTGCTATGCATACTTTTCCTCTTAAGACACCCATTGTCTGGCCTACCCCTTCCCTACATTGCCTTGCCTTTCCTTTCCTATCCAACCTTGCATTTCTTTGTCATTCCTGGCCATTGTTTTCCTCTTCCTTCCTGACCCATCCCTGTCTTTCCCTTGCCCTTCCTACCAGTCCAGTGCCTTGCACCACCCATCCCCCTTGCCACTTTGTCCAGTTTCCCTTCCCCTTTGTCCAGCTCCAATCTTTCATTTCCTTCTCCTTCTAGGACTCTCATTGCCTTGCTTGCCTCTCCTTTGTCTTGCCTGGCAAAGCCACCACTTTTCTTGGCGTTCCCTTTGAACCTCTCCTCTCCCTTGCCTTGCATTCCCTTGCTCACTCGTCCCCCACCTGGAATTCAATACCCCTCTTTTTGCGGCATTTCTTCATCTTGCCTTGCCCTGCCTGCTTCTCCTAGGACTCTCAAGGCTTTCACGTACCTCCAGCGTT
Organism: Poecile atricapillus; assembly: GCF_030490865.1. Taxonomy (NCBI): domain Eukaryota; kingdom Metazoa; phylum Chordata; class Aves; order Passeriformes; family Paridae; genus Poecile; species Poecile atricapillus. The sequence continues at coordinate 70,666,807 of NC_081288.1, forward strand.
TCAGGAGCATGTGAGAGGGAGCCTAAAAGAGGTCACGTGCAAGCACACCCATCTGTCCTGGCAGCTTGCTTCTGGCACCTATCCTTACATGTCTTGAATTTTGGACATAAAATTCACATTTCACCTTTGCGCTTCAGGACCAGAATGACAGTTCTTTTGTATACCAAGGAAAGCAGGTAATCCAAGTGTTTTAGGTGCAGATTAGAGATGGCACATGTGAGATCAAGGCCAGCCAGAGAAGTCTGTCCTAGCCCCTTTTGTGTACCAGCAGTCTTTGAATGTACCTCTCATTTGTCTTGCCTTGGTGACCCAAAAGTTTCCTTGCCTTGCCCTGCCTTGCCTCCCTAGCCTTGCACTCCCTCCAGTGCCTACGCCCACACTTGACCTGCCTACTGCTTTCCTCCAGGGAAACCTAGCCTTGCCTAGCCCCTCCTGTTTCTGCCTGGCCTTCCAATGCCCATCCTTGCCTAGAAGTTCTGGGCCTTCTCTCACCTACCACTCCATTTGCTTGCCCCTCATGGCTCCAGCCTTGTCAGCTTCTCCCTTGACTTGCCTACAATTGCGCCTACACTTGGTTTGCATTGCAAAGAGCGGTAGGCAAGGCAAAGCAAAGCAAGGAAGGTCTTTCTAGGTCTTGCCAGGCAAGGCACACATAAGCAAGCAAGCAAAACAAGAGTAGACTAGCCACAGCATCAAAGGCAAGGCAAGGCCAAGTGACTCTGAGTGCCTTTCCTTGGCAAGTAAAAGATATAGTGACAATGTAATAGGGCGGGCGTTAAAGGTACCATGAGGAGGTATAGTCCAGAGAGATATTTATGTCGTAGACCCTTCTGTGCAGGAGCCATTGTTGGACATAGTACAGGACATGGCATACAGCTTGGCTTGGTAAGTTCCTGAAGGAGAATGGCAATGCTTTCTCATGGGAAGGAAAGCACGTAGCCCCAGAGTTGGAGGTGCAGATAAGAAGCTGTGTCGCGCAGCTCAAGGACGACAGCAGCTTCTTGTGCCGGCATATTTGGAAGCACTCTCTCAATTTGTACAGTCATTGAGTCAGTATCCATCTTTGGAAGGCTGTCTGCCTCTAGTAAGAGTGTTCTGACACCATTGTATGGGATCAGTCACTGGATGTTTTGGATTTTGGAGGAGGGGATGCCATTTATCTTGAAATGAGCTTCTTGTTCTTCTCTTTGGCAAAGAAATTAAGTTTGGATGGGCACTTTGGGTGGTCTCAGTGAATTTAAAGGTTTTTCCCAAGAGGTTTCCCTGTGGGTTAGAGCTGTTGAACTGACAGTGGGAATCTAGACAGCAAGTTGTTGAGCTTTCTGTCCTTGTAGCTTTAGTGTGTGAGTAGTCCCTGTTGCCATGCTGCTTGGATCTTGACTCTGAGACTGAAAGCTTAGGAGCGTAGAGCTGAAAAGAAAAGTGCCAATAGCAGGGTGTGTGTTCATTGTTTGATGGGTGAAGTTGAAATTGTAGGCAGCAAAGAACTTTCTCTCTCAGCTGGCACATTTGTTGAGCGGATGTCTTTGAGTTTGTTACCGGACTCTGCGAGAGTGAAAATGTTTGTTAGGGCAGAGGATTTCGTGTTGCCTTTTGAGTGTGGTGCAAAAGTGTTTGCACACTTGGAGGGGGAAGATCAGCAAAGTCTTTTTTTCCTGGCACAGTTAATTTGAGAGCAGGGACGTTTCCAACTCGGCTCTGTCCTTTGGAGCTGGCCTCGGTGCGTTTCCTTCTTTTGTTAGTCGACAGCGCCATCGTGTGGTTATTTTGATGAGCGCTGGCAGACGGTGCCAGGGAAAAAGCCAAGCTGTTTGCGGCTCCGGCCTCATTGGTGTAGGAGCAGCGCAGGGAAGAGCTCCGCTGGGGGTCCTGGCTCTTAGAGACTGAGAGAATGTGATCCTGTATGTAGCACAGAAGGAAGTGGAATTGTTTCATTGTGGGCTGTGCAGTTTATAAGCTGCAAATGAAAAGGCAATTGCAGCGCAGCCTCTTCTTTTCTGTGTGATCAGCTGCTCAACATGTAACTCGCACACACTGAACTGCATCCACCTCCCTGGAGATATAAAATGTGTATATCACTTTCCTCAAACTCTATGTATTACCTTGCACTCTAGCAGATCCCAAACCGCTTCAAAACGTCCAGCAGCTACTCAAAAAGAAAAAGTCCAACAAAAAGCTAGTGCTGGCCTTCATAGTGCCTTTGCAGTCCGTAAAATAGACGAAATGCACTAGGGCTTTGAATGCTTCTTCCCAACTATATAAATTCTCTCCAAGTGGCAAAGTCCATCATTACAGCAAAATTTTTCAGCTGGAGTTCTGACTGAGAGATGTGCCAGGACAGAAGGCATTTGCTGACCTACCCTTTTTCCCTGTGTAACTTGGTATTTGCAGTACAATTATTTTCAGTGTCGCTGTGTCCAAGCAGCTAGAGATTACACAGATAGAAGTGTCAAGAGAGATGCTGCTAAAGTACGCCCTTCTTATAGCAGCATTTAAATGGCACACGACGCCTTGCTGCTTTTTCTTTCCCAGAGAGACCTGCTGTCAATTTTTTCACTCTGGCTTCTTGATCAAAAATGTCCACCTGAAATGTCTTACAGAAATAGGCTCCAGGTGTAAAAACCAGTACGGGGCTACATTTTCTGCGTGCTCCACATAAGTCACATCAAACTCACTCATCAAACTTCACTCTCTCCTTCCATTCTCCACCACTGCCTCTACCATTGTGTTCTCTGGATCTCAGAGTCTAAAGGCAGGCGCAATAGTTTCCACTGAGGGGTTGGAAGAGGTGTACAAGCAGCACAAATAGCTTCTGCGCTGCACAGGCCATTTCTCTGCATTTTAGAGCCTAAGGGAAAGCGCTAGTGTTCCTGCGGAGAGCTGCAACAGCTGCAGAATATGTGTTGTCTTGGCACATGTTTGCAATCCACCATGATGGATCCTTAGTGAAACCAAACTGTGGTTCTGCTTCAAACATCTCACCCTGCTTGGCCACAAAGCTTTCGCTGACATGTCCCATTGCCTTTTTATTGCTGCGTTTCATTTTCAGAGTTTGTACGGAATCATTGCACTTTGCTTCTAAGCTGAACGTCGATACTGCTGGAGTCTCATATGTCCATTTTCTTCTCACACAAAAAAACTGCTTCCTCTAAAACATGCTGATGCGACCTGCTTTCTTGCTCAGCTGTAATTTTAGGGGTGTTCTCTGTCCCGCTTACAGTCTGAATCTAAACTAAGAAGTTTATGGGACACAGATGTGCCAAGACAAATAGTTTGCTTGGACCTTGCCACGTGTATTCAAGAGCATCCTTTCACTCCACCATCAAGTCTCTGCTTTACATCCTGCAAACTTCACACACACATACATACATACATACTGGAATGAGGCATTTTCTTTCTTTCTTTCTAAGCTACACTCACCTATCCCCCACGCTAACTTCTTTACCGCTTTTCTCTTGGCCTTGCTATGCATACTTTTTCTCTTAAGACACCCATTGTCTGGCCTACCCCTTCCCTACATTGCCTTTCCTTTCCTTTCCTATCCAACCTTGCATTTCTTTGTCATTCCTGGCCATTGTTTTCCTCTTCCTTCCTGACCCATCCATGTCTTTCCCTTGCCCTTCCTACCAGTCCAGTGCCTTGCACCACCCATCCCCCTTGCCACTTTGTCCAGTTTCCCTTCCCCTTTGTCCAGCTCCAATCTTTCATTTCCTTCTCCTTCTAGGACTCTCATTGCCTTGCTTGCCTCTCCTTTGTCTTGCCTGGCAAAGCCACCACTTTTCTTGGCGTTACCTTTGAACCTCTCCTCTCCCTTGCCTTGCATTCCCTTGCTCACTCGTCCCCCACCTGGAATTCAATACGCCTCTTTTTGCTGCATTTCTTCATCTTGCCTTGCCCTGCCTGCTTCTCCTAGGACTCTCAAGGCTTTCACGTACCTCCAGCGTTTCAGGAGCATGTGAGAGGAAGCCCAAAAGAGGTCACGTGCAAGCACACCCATCTGTCCTGGCAGCTTGCTTCTGGCACCTATCCTTACATGTCTTGAATTTTGGACATAAAATTCACATTTCACCTTTGCGCTTCAGGACCAGAATGACAGTTCTTTTGTATACCAAGGAAAGCAGGTAATCCAAGTGTTTTAGGTGCAGATTAGAGATGGCACATGTGAGATCAAGGCCAGCCAGAGAAGTCTGTCCTAGCCCCTTTTGTGTACCAGCAGTCTTTGAATGTACCTCTCATTTGTCTTGCCTTGGTGACCCAAAAGTTTCCTTGCCTTGCCCTGCCTTGCCTCCCTAGCCTTGCACTCCCTCCAGTGCCTACGCCCACACTTGACCTGCCTACTGCTTTCCTCCAGGGAAACCTAGCCTTGCCTAGGCCTTCCTGTTTCTGCCTGGCCTTCCTATGCCCATCCTTGCCTAGAAGTTCTGGGCCTTCTCTCACCTACCACTCCATTTGCTTGCCCCTCATGGCTCCAGCCTTGTCAGCTTCTCCCTTGACTTGCCTACAATTGCGCCTACACTTGGTTTGCATTGCAAAGAGCGGTAGGCAAGGCAAAGCAAAGCAAGGAAGGTCTTTCTAGGTCTTGCCAGGCAAGGCACACATAAGCAAGCAAGCAAGCAAAACAAGAGTAGACTAGCCACAGCATCAAAGGCAAGGCAAGGCCAAGTGACTCTGAGTGCCTTTCCTTGGCAAGTAAAAGATATAGTGACAATGTAATAGGGCAGGCGTTAAAGGTACCATGAGGAGGTATAGTCCAGCAAGATATTTATGTCGTAGACCCTTCTGTGCAGGAGCCATTGTTGGACATAGTACAGGACATGGCATACAGTTTGGCTTGGTAAGTTCCTGAAGGAGAATGGCAATGCTTTCTCATGGGAAGGAAAGCACGTAGCCCCAGAGTTGGAGGTGCAGATAAGAAGCTGTGTCGCGCAGCTCAAGGACGACAGCAGCTTCTTGTGCCGGCATATTTGGAAGCACTCCCTCAATTTGTACAGTCATTGAGTCAGTATCCATCTTTGGAAGGCTGTCTGCCTCTAGTAAGAGTGTTCTGACACCATTGTATGGGATCAGTCACTGGATGTTTTGGATTTTGGAGGAGGGGATGCCCTTTCTCTTGAAATGAGCTTCTTGTTCTTCTCTTTGGCAAAGAAATTAAGTTTGGATGGGCACTTTGGGTGGTCTCAGTGAATTTAAAGGTTTTTCCCAAGAGGTTTCCCTGTGGGTTAGAGCTGTTGAACTGACAGTGGGAATCTAGACACCAAGTTGTTGAGCTTTTTGTCCTTGTAGCTTTAGTGTGTGAGTAGTCCCTGTTGCCATGCTGCTTGGATCTTGACTCTGAGACTGAAAGCTTAAGAGCGTAGAGCTGAAAAGAAAAGTGCCAATAGCAGGGTGTGTGTTCATTGTTTGATGGGTGAAGTTGAAATTGTAGGCAGCAAAGAACTTTCTCTCTCCGCTGGCACATTTGTTGAGCGGATGTCTTTGAGTTTGTTACCGGACTCTGCGAGAGTGAAAATGTTTGTTTGGGCAGAGGATTTCGTGTTGCCCTTTGAGTGTGGTGCAAAAGTGTTTGCACACTTGGAAGGGGAAGATCAGCAAAGTCTTTTTTTCCTGGCACAGTTAATTTGAGAGCAGGGACGTTTCCAACTCTGCTCTGTCCTTTGGAGCTGGCCTCGGTGCGTTTCCTTCTTTTGTTAGTCGACAGCGCCATCGTGTGGTTATTTTGATGAGCGCTGGCAGCCGGTGCCAGGGAAAAAGCCAAGCTGTTTGCGGCTCCGGCCTCATTGGTGTAGGAGCAGCGCAGGGAAGAGCTCCGCTGGAGGTCCTGGCTCTTAGAGACTGAGAGAATGTGATCCTATATGTAGCACAGAAGGAAGTGGAATTGTTTCATTGTGGGCTGTGCAGTTTATAAGCTGCAAATGAAAAGGCAATTGCAGCGCAGCCTCTTCTTTTCTGTGTGATCAGCTGCTCAACATGTAACTCGCACACACTGAACTGCATCCACCTCCCTGGAGATATAAAATGTGTATATCACTTTCCTCAAACTCTATGTATTACCTTGCACTCTAGCCGATCCCAAACCGCTTCAAAACGTCCAGCAGCTACTCAAAAAGAAAAAGTCCAACAAAAAGCTAGTGCTGGCCTTTAGAGTGCCTTTGCAGTCCGTAAAATAGACAAAATGCACTAGGGCTTTGAATGCTTCTTCCCAACTATATAAATTCTCTCCAAGTGGCAAAGTCCATCATTACAGCAAAATTTTTCAGCTGGAGTTCTGACTGAGAGATGTGCCAGGACAGAAGGCATTTGCTGACCTACCCTTTTTCCCTGTGTAACTTGGTATTTGCAGTACAATTATTTTCAGTGTCGCTGTGTCCAAGCAGCTAGAGATTACACAGATAGAAGTGTCAAGAGAGATGCTGCTAAAGTACGCCCTTCTTATAGCAGCATTTAAATGGCACACGACGCCTTGCTGCTTTTTCTTTCCCAGAGAGACCTGCTGTCAATTTTTTCACTCTGGCTTCTTGATCAAAAATGTCCACCTGAAATGTCTTACAGAAATAGGCTCCAGGTGTAAAAACCAGTACGGGGCTACATTTTCTGCGTGCTCCACATAAGTCACATCAAACTCACTCATCAAACTTCACTCTCTCCTTCCATTCTCCACTGCCTCTACCATTGTGTTCTCTGGATCTCAGAGTCTAAAGGCAGGCGCAATAGTTTCCACTGAGCAGTTGGAAGAGGTGTACAAGCAGCACAAATAGCTTCTGCGCTGCGCAGGCCATTTCTCTGCATTTTAGAGCCTAAGGGAAAGCGCTAGTGTTCCTGCGGAGAGCTGCAACAGCTGCAGAATATGTGTTGTCTTGGCACATGTTTGCAATCCACCATGATGGATCCTTAGTGAAACCAAACTGTGGTTCTGCTTCAAACATCTCACCCTGCTTGGCCACAAAGCTTTCGCTGACATGTCCCATTGCCTTTTTATTGCCGCGTTTCATTTTCAGAGTTTGTACGGAATCATTGCACTTTGCTTCTAAGCTGAACGTCGATACTGCTGGAGTCTCATATGTCCATTTTCTTCTCACACAAAAAACTGCTTCCTTTAAAACATGCTGATGCGACCTGCTTTCTTGCTCAGCTGTAATTTTAGGGGTGTTCTCTGTCCCGCTTACAGTCTGAATCTAAACTAAGAAGTTTATGGGACACAGATGTGCCAAGACAAATAGTTTGCTTGGACCTTGCCACGTGTATTCAAAAGCATCCTTTCACTCCACCATCAAGTCTCTGCTTTACATCCTGCAAACTTCACACACACATACATACATACATACTGGAATGAGGCACTTTCTTTCTTTCTTTCTCAGCTACACTCACCTATCCCCCACGCTAACTTCTTTACCGCTTTTCTCTTGGCCTTGCTATGCATACTTTTCCTCTTAAGACACCCATTGTCTGGCCTACCCCTTCCCTACATTGCCTTTCCTTTCCTTTCCGATCCAACCTTGCATTTCTTTGTCATTCCTGGCCATTGCTTTCCTCTTCCTTCCTGACCCATCCATGTCTTTCCCTTGCCCTTCCTACCAGTCCAGTGCCTTGCACCACCCATCCCCCTTGCCACTTTGTCCAGTTTCCCTTCCCCTTTGTCCAGCTCCAATCTTTCATTTCCTTCTCCTTCTAGGACTCTCATTGCCTTGCTTGCCTCTCCTTTGTCTTGCCTGGCAAAGCCACCACTTTTCTTGGCGTTACCTTTGAACCTCTCCTCTCCCTTGCCTTGCATTCCCTTGTTCACTCGTCCCCCACCTGGAATTCAATACGCCTCTTTTTGCTGCATTTCTTCATCTTGCCTTGCCCTGCCTGCTTCTCCTAGGACTCTCAAGGCTTTCACGTACCTCCAGCGTTTCAGGAGCATGTGAGAGGAAGCCCAAAAGAGGTCACGTGCAAGCACACCCATCTGTCCTGGCAGCTTGCTTCTGGCACCTATCCTTACATGTCTTGAATTTTGGACATAAAATTCACATTTCACCTTTGCGCTTCAGGACCAGAATGACAGTTCTTTTGTATACCAAGGAAAGCAGGTAATCCAAGTGTTTTAGGTGCCGATTAGAGATGGCCCATGTGAGATCAAGGCCAGCCAGAGAAGTCTGTCCTAGCCCCTTTTGTGTACCAGCAGTCTTTGAATGTACCTCTCATTTGTCTTGCCTTGGTGACCCAAAAGTTTCCATGCCTTGCCCTGCCTTGCCTCCCTAGCCTTGCACTCCCTCCAGTGCCTACGCCCACACTTGACCTGCCTACTGCTTTCCTCCAGGGAAACCTAGCCTTGCCTAGGCCTTCCTGTTTCTGCCTGGCCTTCCTATGCCCATCCTTGCCTAGAAGTTCTGGGCCTTCTCTCACCTACCACTCCATTTGCTTGCCCCTCATGGCTCCAGCCTTGTCAGCTTCTCCCTTGACTTGCCTACAATTGCGCCTACACTTGGTTTGCATTGCAAAGAGCGGTAGGCAAGGCAAAGCAAAGCAAGGAAGGTCTTTCTAGGTCTTGCCAGGCAAGGCACACATAAGCAAGCAAGAAAGCAAAACAAGAGTAGACTAGCCACAGCATCAAAGGCAAGGCAAGGCCAAGTGACTCTGAGTGCCTTTCCTTGGCAAGTAAAAGATATAGTGACAATGTAATAGGGCAGGCGTTAAAGGTACCATGAGGAGGTATAGTCCAGCAAGATATTTATGTCGTAGACCCTTCTGTGCAGGAGCCATTGTTGGACATAGTACAGGACATGGCATACAGCTTGGCTTGGTAAGTTCCTGAAGGAGAATGGCAATGCTTTCTCATGGGAAGGAAAGCACGTAGCCCCAGAGTTGGAGGTGCAGATAAGAAGCTGTGTCGCGCAGCTCGAGGACGACAGCAGCTTCTTGTGCCGGCATATTTGGAAGCACTCTCTCAATTTGTACAGTCATTGAGTCAGTATCCATCTTTGGAAGGCTGTCTGCCTCTAGTAACAGTGTTCTGACACCATTGTATGGGATCAGTCACTGGATGTTTTGGATTTTGGAGGAGGGGATGCCATTTCTCTTGAAATGAGCTTCTTGTTCTTCTCTTTGGCAAAGAAATTAAGTTTGGATGGGCACTTTGGGTGGTCTCAGTGAATTTAAAGGTTTTTCCCAAGAGGTTTCCCTGTGGGTTAGAGCTGTTGAACTGACAGTGGGAATCTAGACACCGAGTTGTTGAGCTTTTTGTCCTTGTAGTTTAGTGTGTGAGTAGTCCCTGTTGCCATGCTGCTTGGATCTTGACTCTGAGACTGAAAGCTTAGGAGCGTAGAGCTGAAAAGAAAAGTGCCAATAGCAGGGTGTGTGTTCATTTTTTGATGGGTGAAGCTGAAATTGTAGGCAGCAAAGAACTTTCTCTCTCCGCTGGCACATTTGTTGAGCGGATGTCTTTGAGTTTGTTACCGGACTCTGCGAGAGTGAAAATGTTTGTTAGGGCAGAGGATTTTGTGTTGCCCTTTGAGTGTGGTGCAAAAGTGTTTGCACACTTGGAGGGGGAAGATCAGCAAAGTCTTTTTTTCCTGGCACAGTTAATTTGAGAGCAGGGACGTTTCCAACTCGGCTCTGTCCTTTGGAGCTGGCCTCGGTGCGTTTCCTTCTTTTGTTAGTCGACAGCGCCATCGTGTGGTTATTTTGATGAGCGCTGGCAGACGGTGCCAGGGAAAAAGCCAAGCTGTTTGCGGCTCCGGCCTCATTGGTGTAGGAGCAGCGCAGGGAAGAGCTCCGCTGGGGGTCCTGGCTCTTAGAGACTGAGAGAATGTGATCCTGTATGTAGCACAGAAGGAAGTGGAATTGTTTCATTGTGGGCTGTGCAGTTTATAAGCTGCAAATGAAAAGGCAATTGCAGCGCAGCCTCTTCTTTTCTGTGTGATCAGCTGCTCAACATGTAACTCGCACACACTGAACTGCATCCACCTCCCTGGAGATATAAAATGTGTATATCACTTTCCTCAAACTCTATGTATTACCTTGTACTCTAGCAGATCCCAAACCGCTTCAAAACGTCCAGCAGCTACTCAAAAAGAAAAAGTCCAACAAAAAGCTAGTGCTGGCCTTCATAGTGCCTTTGCAGTCCGTAAAATAGACGAAATGCACTAGGGCTTTGAATGCTTCTTCCCAACTATATAAATTCTCTCCAAGTGGCAAAGTCCATCATTACAGCAAAATTTTTCAGCTGGAGTTCTGACTGAGAGATGTGCCAGGACAGAAGGCATTTGCTGACCTACCCTTTTTCCCTGTGTAACTTGGTATTTGCAGTACAATTATTTTCAGTGTCGCTGTGTCCAAGCAGCTAGAGATTACACAGATAGAAGTGTCAAGAGAGATGCTGCTAAAGTACGCCCTTCTTATAGCAGCATTTAAATGGCACACGACGCCTTGCTGCTTTTTCTTTCCCAGAGAGACCTGCTGTCAATTTTTTCACTCTGGCTTCTTGATCAAAAATGTCCACCTGAAATGTCTTACAGAAATAGGCTCCAGGTGTAAAAACCAGTACGGGGCTACATTTTCTGCGTGCTCCACATAAGTCACATCAAACTCACTCATCAAACTTCACTCTCTCCTTCCATTCTCCACTGCCTCTACCATTGTGTTCTCTGGATCTCAGAGTCTAAAGGCAGGCGCAATAGTTTCCACTGAGGGGTTGGAAGAGGTGTACAAGCAGCACAAATAGCTTCTGCGCTGCGCAGGCCATTTCTCTGCATTTTAGAGCCTAAGGGAAAGCGCTAGTGTTCCTGCGGAGAGCTGCAACAGCTGCAGAATATGTGTTGTCTTGGCACATGTTTGCAATCCACCATGATGGATCCTTAGTGAAACCAAACTGTGGTTCTGCTTCAAACATCTCACCCTGCTTGGCCACAAAGCTTTCGCTGACATGTCCCATTGCCTTTTTATTGCCGCGTTTCATTTTCAGAGTTTGTACGGAATCATTGCACTTTGCTTCTAAGCTGAACGTCGATACTGCTGGAGTCTCATATGTCCATTTTCTTCTCACACAAAAAACTGCTTCCTTTAAAACATGCTGATGCGACCTGCTTTCTTGCTCAGCTGTAATTTTAGGGGTGTTCTCTGTCCCGCTTACAGTCTGAATCTAAACTAAGAAGTTTATGGGACACAGATGTGCCAAGACAAATAGTTTGCTTGGACCTTGCCACGTGTATTCAAAAGCATCCTTTCACTCCACCATCAAGTCTCTGCTTTACATCCTGCAAACTTCACACACACATACATACATACATACTGGAATGAGGCACTTTCTTTCTTTCTTTCTCAGCTACACTCACCTATCCCCCACGCTAACTTCTTTACCGCTTTTCTCTTGGCCTTGCTATGCATACTTTTCCTCTTAAGACACCCATTGTCTGGCCTACCCCTTCCCTACATTGCCTTTCCTTTCCTTTCCTATCCAACCTTGCATTTCTTTGTCATTCCTGGCCATTGCTTTCCTCTTCCTTCCTGACCCATCCATGTCTTTCCCTTGCCCTTCCTACCAGTCCAGTGCCTTGCACCACCCATCCCCCTTGCCACTTTGTCCAGTTTCCCTTCCCCTTTGTCCAGCTCCAATCTTTCATTTCCTTCTCCTTCTAGGACTCTCATTGCCTTGCTTGCCTCTCCTTTGTCTTGCCTGGCAAAGCCACCACTTTTCTTGGCGTTACCTTTGAACCTCTCCTCTCCCTTGCCTTGCATTCCCTTGTTCACTCGTCCCCCACCTGGAATTCAATACGCCTCTTTTTGCGGAATTTCTTCATCTTGCCTTGCCCTGCCTGCTTCTCCTAGGACTCTCAAGGCTTTCACGTACCTCCAGCGTTTCAGGAGCATGTGAGAGGAAGCCCAAAAGAGGTCACGTGCAAGCACACCCATCTGTCCTGGCAGCTTGCTTCTGGCACCTATCCTTACATGTCTTGAATTTTGGACATAAAATTCACATTTCACCTTTGCGCTTCAGGACCAGAATGACAGTTCTTTTGTATACCAAGGAAAGCAGGTAATCCAAGTGTTTTAGGTGCCGATTAGAGATGGCCCATGTGAGATCAAGGCCAGCCAGAGAAGTCTGTCCTAGCCCCTTTTGTGTACCAGCAGTCTTTGAATGTACCTCTCATTTGTCTTGCCTTGGTGACCCAAAAGTTTCCATGCCTTGCCCTGCCTTGCCTCCCTAGCCTTGCACTCCCTCCAGTGCCTACGCCCACACTTGACCTGCCTACTGCTTTCCTCCAGGGAAACCTAGCCTTGCCTAGGCCTTCCTGTTTCTGCCTGGCCTTCCTATGCCCATCCTTGCCTAGAAGTTCTGGGCCTTCTCTCACCTACCACTCCATTTGCTTGCCCCTCATGGCTCCAGCCTTGTCAGCTTCTCCCTTGACTTGCCTACAATTGCGCCTACACTTGGTTTGCATTGCAAAGAGCGGTAGGCAAGGCAAAGCAAAGCAAGGAAGGTCTTTCTAGGTCTTGCCAGGCAAGGCACACATAAGCAAGCAAGAAAGCAAAACAAGAGTAGACTAGCCACAGCATCAAAGGCAAGGCAAGGCCAAGTGACTCTGAGTGCCTTTCCTTGGCAAGTAAAAGATATAGTGACAATGTAATAGGGCAGGCGTTAAAGGTACCATGAGGAGGTATAGTCCAGCAAGATATTTATGTCGTAGACCCTTCTGTGCAGGAGCCATTGTTGGACATAGTACAGGACATGGCATACAGCTTGGCTTGGTAAGTTCCTGAAGGAGAATGGCAATGCTTTCTCATGGGAAGGAAAGCACGTAGCCCCAGAGTTGGAGGTGCAGATAAGAAGCTGTGTCGCGCAGCTCGAGGACGACAGCAGCTTCTTGTGCCGGCATATTTGGAAGCACTCTCTCAATTTGTACAGTCATTGAGTCAGTATCCATCTTTGGAAGGCTGTCTGCCTCTAGTAACAGTGTTCTGACACCATTGTATGGGATCAGTCACTGGATGTTTTGGATTTTGGAGGAGGGGATGCCATTTCTCTTGAAATGAGCTTCTTGTTCTTCTCTTTGGCAAAGAAATTAAGTTTGGATGGGCACTTTGGGTGGTCTCAGTGAATTTAAAGGTTTTTCCCAAGAGGTTTCCCTGTGGGTTAGAGCTGTTGAACTGACAGTGGGAATCTAGACACCGAGTTGTTGAGCTTTTTGTCCTTGTAGTTTAGTGTGTGAGTAGTCCCTGTTGCCATGCTGCTTGGATCTTGACTCTGAGACTGAAAGCTTAGGAGCGTAGAGCTGAAAAGAAAAGTGCCAATAGCAGGGTGTGTGTTCATTTTTTGATGGGTGAAGCTGAAATTGTAGGCAGCAAAGAACTTTCTCTCTCCGCTGGCACATTTGTTGAGCGGATGTCTTTGAGTTTGTTACCGGACTCTGCGAGAGTGAAAATGTTTGTTAGGGCAGAGGATTTTGTGTTGCCCTTTGAGTGTGGTGCAAAAGTGTTTGCACACTTGGAGGGGGAAGATCAGCAAAGTCTTTTTTTCCTGGCACAGTTAATTTGAGAGCAGGGACGTTTCCAACTCGGCTCTGTCCTTTGGAGCTGGCCTCGGTGCGTTTCTTTCTTTTGTTAGTCGACAGCGCCATCGTGTGGTTATTTTGATGAGCGCTGGCAGACGGTGCCAGGGAAAAAGCCAAGCTGTTTGCGGCTCCGGCCTCATTGGTGTAGGAGCAGCGCAGGGAAGAGCTCCGCTGGGGGTCCTGGCTCTTAGAGACTGAGAGAATGTGATCCTGTATGTAGCACAGAAGGAAGTGGAATTGTTTCATTGTGGGCTGTGCAGTTTATAAGCTGCAAATGAAAAGGCAATTGCAGCGCAGCCTCTTCTTTTCTGTGTGATCAGCTGCTCAACATGTAACTCGCACACACTGAACTGCATCCACCTCCCTGGAGATATAAAATGTGTATATCACTTTCCTCAAACTCTATGTATTACCTTGCACTCTAGCCGATCCCAAACCGCTTCAAAACGTCCAGCAGCTACTCAAAAAGAAAAAGTCCAACAAAAAGCTAGTGCTGGCCTTTAGAGTGCCTTTGCAGTCCGTAAAATAGACGAAATGCACTAGGGCTTTGAATGCTTCTTCCCAACTATATAAATTCTCTCCAAGTGGCAAAGTCCATCATTACAGCAAAATTTTTCAGCTGGAGTTCTGACTGAGAGATGTGCCAGGACAGAAGGCATTTGCTGACCTACCCTTTTTCCCTGTGTAACTTGGTATTTGCAGTACAATTATTTTCAGTGTCGCTGTGTCCAAGCAGCTAGAGATTACACAGATAGAAGTGTCAAGAGAGATGCTGCTAAAGTACGCCCTTCTTATAGCAGCATTTAAATGGCACACGACGCCTTGCTGCTTTTTCTTTCCCAGAGAGACCTGCTGTCAATTTTTTCACTCTGGCTTCTTGATCAAAAATGTCCACCTGAAATGTCTTACAGAAATAGGCTCCAGGTGTAAAAACCAGTACGGGGCTACATTTTCTGTGTGCTCCACATAAGTCACATCAAACTCACTCATCAAACTTCACTCTCTCCTTCCATTCTCCACTGCCTCTACCATTGTGTTCTCTGGATCTCAGAGTCTAAAGGCAGGCGCAATAGTTTCCACTGAGGGGTTGGAAGAGGTGTACAAGCAGCACAAATAGCTTCTGCGTTGCGCAGGCCATTTCTCTGCATTTTAGAGCCTAAGGGAAAGCGCTAGTGTTCCTGCGGAGAGCTGCAACAGCTGCAGAATATGTGTTGTCTTGGCACATGTTTGCAATCCACCATGATGGATCCTTAGTGAAACCAAACTGTGGTTCTGCTTCAAACATCTCACCCTGCTTGGCCACAAAGCTTTCGCTGACATGTCCCATTGCCTTTTTATTGCCGCGTTTCATTTTCAGAGTTTGTACGGAATCATTGCACTTTGCTTCTAAGCTGAACGTCGATACTGCTGGAGTCTCATATGTCCATTTTCTTCTCACACAAAAAAACTGCTTCCTTTAAAACATGCTGATGCGACCTGCTTTCTTGCTCAGCTGTAATTTTAGGGGTGTTCTCTGTCCCGCTTACAGTCTGAATCTAAACTAAGAAGTTTATGGGACACAGATGTGCCAAGACAAATAGTTTGCTTGGACCTTGCCACGTGTATTCAAAAGCATCCTTTCACTCCACCATCAAGTCTCTGCTTTACATCCTGCAAACTTCACACACACATACATACATACATACTGGAATGAGGCACTTTCTTTCTTTCTTTCTCAGCTACACTCACCTATCCCCCACGCTAACTTCTTTACCGCTTTTCTCTTGGCCTTGCTATGCATACTTTTCCTCTTAAGACACCCATTGTCTGGCCTACCCCTTCCCTACATTGCCTTGCCTTTCCTTTCCTATCCAACCTTGCATTTCTTTGTCATTCCTGGCCATTGCTTTCCTCTTCCTTCCTGACCCATCCATGTCTTTCCCTTGCCCTTCCTACCAGTCCAGTGCCTTGCACCACCCATCCCCCTTGCCACTTTGTCCAGTTTCCCTTCCCCTTTGTCCAGCTCCAATCTTTCATTTCCTTCTCCTTCTAGGACTCTCATTGCCTTGCTTGCCTCTCCTTTGTCTTGCCTGGCAAAGCCACCACTTTTCTTGGCGTTACCTTTGAACCTCTCCTCTCCCTTGCCTTGCATTCCCTTGTTCACTCGTCCCCCACCTGGAATTCAATACGCCTCTTTTTGCGGAATTTCTTCATCTTGCCTTGCCCTGCCTGCTTCTCCTAGGACTCTCAAGGCTTTCACGTACCTCCAGCGTTTCAGGAGCATGTGAGAGGAAGCCCAAAAGAGGTCACGTGCAAGCACACCCATCTGTCCTGGCAGCTTGCTTCTGGCACCTATCCTTACATGTCTTGAATTTTGGACATAAAATTCACATTTCACCTTTGCGCTTCAGGACCAGAATGACAGTTCTTTTGTATACCAAGGAAAGCAGGTAATCCAAGTGTTTTAGGTGCCGATTAGAGATGGCCCATGTGAGATCAAGGCCAGCCAGAGAAGTCTGTCCTAGCCCCTTTTGTGTACCAGCAGTCTTTGAATGTACCTCTCATTTGTCTTGCCTTGGTGACCCAAAAGTTTCCATGCCTTGCCCTGCCTTGCCTCCCTAGCCTTGCACTCCCTCCAGTGCCTACGCCCACACTTGACCTGCCTACTGCTTTCCTCCAGGGAAACCTAGCCTTGCCTAGGCCTTCCTGTTTCTGCCTGGCCTTCCTATGCCCATCCTTGCCTAGAAGTTCTGGGCCTTCTCTCACCTACCACTCCATTTGCTTGCCCCTCATGGCTCCAGCCTTGTCAGCTTCTCCCTTGACTTGCCTACAATTGCGCCTACACTTGGTTTGCATTGCAAAGAGCGGTAGGCAAGGCAAAGCAAAGCAAGGAAGGTCTTTCTAGGTCTTGCCAGGCAAGGCACACATAAGGAAGCAAGCAAGCAAAACAAGAGTAGACTAGCCACAGCATCAAAGGCAAGGCAAGGCCAAGTGACTCTGAGTGCCTTTCCTTGGCAAGTAAAAGATATAGTGACAATGTAATAGGGCAGGCGTTAAAGGTACCATGAGGAGGTATAGTCCAGCAAGATATTTATGTCGTAGACCCTTCTGTGCAGGAGCCATTGTTGGACATAGTACAGGACATGGCATACAGCTTGGCTTGGTAAGTTCCTGAAGGAGAATGGCAATGCTTTCTCATGGGAAGGAAAGCACGTAGCCCCAGAGTTGGAGGTGCAGATAAGAAGCTGTGTCGCGCAGCTCAAGGACGACAGCAGCTTCTTGTGCCGGCATATTTGGAAGCACTCTCTCAATTTGTACAGTCATTGAGTCAGTATCCATCTTTGGAAGGCTGTCTGCCTCTAGTAACAGTGTTCTGACACCATTGTATGGGATCAGTCACTGGATGTTTTGGATTTTGGAGGAGGGGATGCCATTTCTCTTGAAATGAGCTTCTTGTTCTTCTCTTTGGCAAAGAAATTAAGTTTGGATGGGCACTTTGGGTGGTCTCAGTGAATTTAAAGGTTTTTCCCAAGAGGTTTCCCTGTGGGTTAGAGCTGTTGAACTGACAGTGGGAATCTAGACACCGAGTTGTTGAGCTTTTTGTCCTTGTAGTTTAGTGTGTGAGTAGTCCCTGTTGCCATGCTGCTTGGATCTTGACTCTGAGACTGAAAGCTTAGGAGCGTAGAGCTGAAAAGAAAAGTGCCAATAGCAGGGTGTGTGTTCATTTTTTGATGGGTGAAGCTGAAATTGTAGGCAGCAAAGAACTTTCTCTCTCCGCTGGCACATTTGTTGAGCGGATGTCTTTGAGTTTGTTACCGGACTCTGCGAGAGTGAAAATGTTTGTTAGGGCAGAGGATTTTGTGTTGCCCTTTGAGTGTGGTGCAAAAGTGTTTGCACACTTGGAGGGGGAAGATCAGCAAAGTCTTTTTTTCCTGGCACAGTTAATTTGAGAGCAGGGACGTTTCCAACTCGGCTCTGTCCTTTGGAGCTGGCCTCGGTGCGTTTCCTTCTTTTGTTAGTCGACAGCGCCATCGTGTGGTTATTTTGATGAGCGCTGGCAGACGGTGCCAGGGAAAAAGCCAAGCTGTTTGCGGCTCCGGCCTCATTGGTGTAGGAGCAGCGCAGGGAAGAGCTCCGCTGGGGGTCCTGGCTCTTAGAGACTGAGAGAATGTGATCCTGTATGTAGCACAGAAGGAAGTGGAATTGTTTCATTGTGGGCTGTGCAGTTTATAAGCTGCAAATGAAAAGGCAATTGCAGCGCAGCCTCTTCTTTTCTGTGTGATCAGCTGCTCAACATGTAACTCGCACACACTGAACTGCATCCACCTCCCTGGAGATATAAAATGTGTATATCACTTTCCTCAAACTCTATGTATTACCTTGTACTCTAGCAGATCCCAAACCGCTTCAAAACGTCCAGCAGCTACTCAAAAAGAAAAAGTCCAACAAAAAGCTAGTGCTGGCCTTCATAGTGCCTTTGCAGTCCGTAAAATAGACGAAATGCACTAGGGCTTTGAATGTTTCTTCCCAACTATATAAATTCTCTCCAAGTGGCAAAGTCCATCATTACAGCAAAATTTTTCAGCTGGAGTTCTGACTGAGAGATGTGCCAGGACAGAAGGCATTTGCTGACCTACCCTTTTTCCCTGTGTAACTTGGTATTTGCAGTACAATTATTTTCAGTGTCGCTGTGTCCAAGCAGCTAGAGATTACACAGATAGAAGTGTCAAGAGAGATGCTGCTAAAGTACGCCCTTCTTATAGCAGCATTTAAATGGCACACGACTCCTTGCTGCTTTTTCTTTCCCAGAGAGACCTGCTGTCAATTTTTTCACTCTGGCTTCTTGATCAAAAATGTCCACCTGAAATGTCTTACAGAAATAGGCTCCAGGTGTAAAAACCAGTACGGGGCTACATTTTCTGCGTGCTCCACATAAGTCACATCAAACTCACTCATCAAACTTCACTCTCTCCTTCCATTCTCCACTGCCTCTACCATTGTGTTCTCTGGATCTCAGAGCCTAAAGGCAGGCGCAATAGTTTCCACTGAGGGGTTGGAAGAGGTGTACAAGCAGCACAAATAGCTTCTGCGTTGCGCAGGCCATTTCTCTGCATTTTAGAGTCTAAGGGAAAGCGCTAGTGTTCCTGCGGAGAGCTGCAACAGCTGCAGAATATGTGTTGTCTTGGCACATGTTTGCAATCCACCATGATGGATCCTTAGTGAAACCAAACTGTGGTTCTGATTCAAACATCTCACCCTGCTTGGCCACAAAGCTTTCGCTGACATGTCCCATTGCCTTTTTATTGCCGCGTTTCATTTTCAGAGTTTGTACGGAATCATTGCACTTTGCTTCTAAGCTGAACGTCGATACTGCTGGAGTCTCATATGTCCATTTTCTTCTCACACAAAAAAACTGCTTCCTTTAAAACATGCTGATGCGACCTGCTTTCTTGCTCAGCTGTAATTTTAGGAGTGTTCTCTGTCTCGCTTACAGTCTGAATCTAAACTAAGAAGTTTATGGGACACAGATGTGCCAAGACAAATAGTTTGCTTGGACCTTGCCACGTGTATTCAAAAGCATCCTTTCACTCCACCATCAAGTCTCTGCTTTACATCCTGCAAACTTCACACACACATACATACATACATACTGGAATGAGGCACTTTCTTTCTTTCTTTCTCAGCTACACTCACCTATCCCCCACGCTAACTTCTTTACCGCTTTTCTCTTGGCCTTGCTATGCATACTTTTCCTCTTAAGACACCCATTGTCTGGCCTACCCCTTCCCTACATTGCCTTGCCTTTCCTTTCCTATCCAACCTTGCATTTCTTTGTCATTCCTGGCCATTGCTTTCCTCTTCCTTCCTGACCCATCCATGTCTTTCCCTTGCCCTTCCTACCAGTCCAGTGCCTTGCACCACCCATCCCCCTTGCCACTTTGTCCAGTTTCCCTTCCCCTTTGTCCAGCTCCAATCTTTCATTTCCTTCTCCTTCTAGGACTCTCATTGCCTTGCTTGCCTCTCCTTTGTCTTGCCTGGCAAAGCCACCACTTTTCTTGGCGTTACCTTTGAACCTCTCCTCTCCCTTGCCTTGCATTCCCTTGTTCACTCGTCCCCCACCTGGAATTCAATACGCCTCTTTTTGCTGCATTTCTTCATCTTGCCTTGCCCTGCCTGCTTCTCCTAGGACTCTCAAGGCTTTCACGTACCTCCAGCGTTTCAGGAGCATGTGAGAGGAAGCCCAAAAGAGGTCACGTGCAAGCACACCCATCTGTCCTGGCAGCTTGCTTCTGGCACCTATCCTTACATGTCTTGAATTTTGGACATAAAATTCACATTTCACCTTTGCGCTTCAGGACCAGAATGACAGTTCTTTTGTATACCAAGGAAAGCAGGTAATCCAAGTGTTTTAGGTGCCGATTAGAGATGGCCCATGTGAGATCAAGGCCAGCCAGAGAAGTCTGTCCTAGCCCCTTTTGTGTTCCAGCAGTCTTTGAATGTACCTCTCATTTGTCTTGCCTTGGTGACCCAAAAGTTTCCTTGCCTTGCCCTGCCTTGCCTCCCTAGCCTTGCACTCCCTCCAGTGCCTACGCCCACACTTGACCTGCCTACTGCTTTCCTCCAGGGAAACCTAGCCTTGCCTAGGCCTTCCTGTTTCTGCCTGGCCTTCCTATGCCCATCCTTGCCTAGAAGTTCTGGGCCTTCTCTCACCTACCACTCCATTTGCTTGCCCCTCATGGCTCCAGCCTTGTCAGCTTCTCCCTTGACTTGCCTACAATTGCGCCTACACTTGGTTTGCATTGCAAAGAGCGGTAGGCAAGGCAAAGCAAAGCAAGGAAGGTCTTTCTAGGTCTTGCCAGGCAAGGCACACATAAGGAAGCAAGAAAGCAAAACAAGAGTAGACTAGCCACAGCATCAAAGGCAAGGCAAGGCCAAGTGACTCTGAGTGCCTTTCCTTGGCAAGTAAAAGATATAGTGACAATGTAATAGGGCAGGCGTTAAAGGTACCATGAGGAGGTATAGTCCAGCAAGATATTTATGTCGTAGACCCTTCTGTGCAGGAGCCATTGTTGGACATAGTACAGGACATGGCATACAGTTTGGCTTGGTAAGTTCCTGAAGGAGAATGGCAATGCTTTCTCATGGGAAGGAAAGCACGTAGCCCCAGAGTTGGAGGTGCAGATAAGAAGCTGTGTCGCGCAGCTCAAGGACGACAGCAGCTTCTTGTGCCGGCATATTTGGAAGCACTCCCTCAATTTGTACAGTCATTGAGTCAGTATCCATCTTTGGAAGGCTGTCTGCCTCTAGTAAGAGTGTTCTGACACCATTGTATGGGATCAGTCACTGGATGTTTTGGATTTTGGAGGAGGGGATGCCATTTCTCTTGAAATGAGCTTCTTGTTCTTCTCTTTGGCAAAGAAATTAAGTTTGGATGGGCACTTTGGGTGGTCTCAGTGAATTTAAAGGTTTTTCCCAAGAGGTTTCCCTGTGGGTTAGAGCTGTTGAACTGACATTAGGAATCTAGACACCAAGTTGTTGAGCTTTTTGTCCTTGTAGCTTTAGTGTGTGAGTAGTCCCTGTTGCCATGCTGCTTGGATCTTGACTCTGAGACTGAAAGCTTAGGAGCGTAGAGCTGAAAAGAAAAGTGCCAATAGCAGGGTGTGTGTTCATTGTTTGATGGGTGAAGTTGAAATTGTAGGCAGCAAAGAACTTTCTCTCTCCGCTGGCACATTTGTTGAGCGGATGTCTTTGAGTTTGTTACCGGACTCTGCGAGAGTGAAAATGTTTGTTAGGGCAGAGGATTTTGTGTTGCCCTTTGAGTGTGGTGCAAAAGTGTTTGCACACTTGGAGGGGGAAGATCAGCAAAGTCTTTTTTTCCTGGCACAGTTAATTTGAGAGCAGGGACGTTTCCAACTCTGCTCTGTCCTTTGGAGCTGGCCTCGGTGCGTTTCCTTCTTTTGTTAGTCGACAGCGCCATCGTGTGGTTATTTTGATGAGCGCTGGCAGCCGGTGCCAGGGAAAAAGCCAAGCTGTTTGCGGCTCCGGCCTCATTGGTGTAGGAGCAGCGCAGGGAAGAGCTCCGCTGGGGGTCCTGGCTCTTAGAGACTGAGAGAATGTGATCCTGTATGTAGCACAGAAGGAAGTGGAATTGTTTCATTGTGGGCTGTGCAGTTTATAAGCTGCAAATGAAAAGGCAATTGCAGCGCAGCCTCTTCTTTTCTGTGTGATCAGCTGCTCAACATGTAACTCGCACACACTGAACTGCATCCACCTCCTTGGAGATATAAAATGTGTATATCACTTTCCTCAAACTCTATGTATTACCTTGCACTCTAGCAGATCCCAAACCGCTTCAAAACGTCCAGCAGCTACTCAAAAAGAAAAAGTCCAACAAAAAGCTAGTGCTGGCCTTTATAGTGCCTTTGCAGTCCGTAAAATAGATGAAATGCACTAGGGCTTTGAATGCTTCTTCCCAACTATATAAATTCTCTCCAAGTGGCAAAGTCCATCATTATAGCAAAATTTTTCAGCTGGAGTTCTGACTGAGAGATGTGCCAGGACAGAAGGCATTTGCTGACCTACCCTTTTTCCCTGTGTAACTTGGTATTTGCAGTACAATTATTTTCAGTGTCGCTGTGTCCAAGCAGCTAGAGATTACACAGATAGAAGTGTCAAGAGAGATGCTGCTAAAGTACGCCCTTCTTATAGCAGCATTTAAATGGCACACGACGCCTTGCTGCTTTTTCTTTCCCAGAGAGACCTGCTGTCAATTTTTTCACTCTGGCTTCTTGATCAAAAATGTCCACCTGAAATGTCTTACAGAAATAGGCTCCAGGTGTAAAAACCAGTACGGGGCTACATTTTCTGCGTGCTCCACATAAGTCACATCAAACTCACTCATCAAACTTCACTCTCTCCTTCCATTCTCCACTGCCTCTACCATTGTGTTCTCTGGATCTCAGAGTCTAAAGGCAGGCGCAATAGTTTCCACTGAGCAGTTGGAAGAGGTGTACAAGCAGCACAAATAGCTTCTGCGCTGCGCAGGCCATTTCTCTGCATTTTAGAGCCTAAGGGAAAGCGCTAGTGTTCCTGCGGAGAGCTGCAACAGCTGCAGAATATGTGTTGTCTTGGCACATGTTTGCAATCCACCATGATGGATCCTTAGTGAAACCAAACTGTGGTTCTGCTTCAAACATCTCACCCTGCTTGGCCACAAAGCTTTCGCTGACATGTCCCATTGCCTTTTTATTGCTGCGTTTCATTTTCAGAGTTTGTACGGAATCATTGCACTTTGCTTCTAAGCTGAACGTCGATACTGCTGGAGTCTCATATGTCCATTTTCTTCTCACACAAAAAAACTGCTTCCTTTAAAACATGCTGATGCCACCTGCTTTCTTGCTCAGCTGTAATTTTAGGGGTGTTCTCTGTCCCGCTTACAGTCTGAATCTAAACTAAGAAGTTTATGGGACACAGATGTGCCAAGACAAATAGTTTGCTTGGACCTTGCCACGTGTATTCAAAAGCATCCTTTCACTCCACCATCAAGTCTCTGCTTTACATCCTGCAAACTTCACACACACATACATACATACATACTGGAATGAGGCAATTTCTTTCTTTCTTTCTCAGCTACACTCACCTATCCCCCATGCTAACTTCTTTACCGCTTTTCTCTTGGCCTTGCTATGCATACTTTTTCTCTTAAGACACCCATTGTCTGGCCTACCCCTTCCCTACATTGCCTTTCCTTTCCTTTCCTATCCAACCTTGCATTTCTTTGTCATTACTGGCCATTGTTTTCCTCTTCCTTCCTGACCCATCCATGTCTTTCCCTTGCCCTTCCTACCAGTCCAGTGCCTTGCACCACCCATCCCCCTTGCCACTTTGTCCAGTTTCCCTTCCCCTTTTTCCAGCTCCAATCTTTCATTTCCTTCTCCTTCTAGGACTCTCATTGCCTTGCTTGCCTCTCCTTTGTCTTGCCTGGCAAAGCCACCACTTTTCTTGGCGTTACCTTTGAACCTCTCCTCTCCCTTGCCTTGCATTCCCTTGCTCACTCGTCCCCCACCTGGAATTCAATACCCCTCTTTTTGCGGCATTTCTTCATCTTGCCTTGCCCTGCCTGCTTCTCCTAGGACTCTCAAGGCTTTCACGTACCTCCAGCGTTTCAGGAGCATGTGAGAGGAAGCCCAAAAGAGGTTACGTGCAAGCACACCCATCTGTCCTGGCAGCTTGCTTCTGGCACCTATCCTTACATGTCTTGAATTTTGGACATAAAATTCACATTTCACCTTTGCGCTTCAGGACCAGAATGACAGTTCTTTTGTATACCAAGGAAAGCAGGTAATCCAAGTGTTTTAGGTGCAGATTAGAGATGGCCCATGTGAGATCAAGGCCAGCCAGAGAAGTCTGTCCTAGCCCCTTTTGTGTACCAGCAGTCTTTGAATGTACCTCTCATTTGTCTTGCCTTGGTGACCCCAAAGTTTCCTTGCCTTGCCCTGCCTTGCCTCCCTAGCCTTGCACTCCCTCCAGTGCCTACGCCCACACTTGACCTGCCTACTGCTTTCCTCCAGGGAAACCTAGCCTTGCCTAGGCCTTCCTGTTTCTGCCTGGCCTTCCTATGCCCATCCTTGCCTAGAAGTTCTGGGCCTTCTCTCACCTACCACTCCATTTGCTTGCCCCTCATGGCTCCAGCCTTGTCAGCTTCTCCCTTGACTTGCCTACAATTGCGCCTACACTTGGTTTGCATTGCAAAGAGCGGTAGGCAAGGCAAAGCAAAGCAAGGAAGGTCTTTCTAGGTCTTGCCAGGCAAGGCACACATAAGGAAGCAAGCAAGCAAAACAAGAGTAGACTAGCCACAGCATCAAAGGCAAGGCAAGGCCAAGTGACTCTGAGTGCCTTTCCTTGGCAAGTAAAAGATATAGTGACAATGTAATAGGGCAGGCGTTAAAGGTACCATGAGGAGGTATAGTCCAGCAAGATATTTATGTCGTAGACCCTTCTGTGCAGGAGCCATTGTTGGACATAGTACAGGACATGGCATACAGTTTGGCTTGGTAAGTTCCTGAAGGAGAATGGCAATGCTTTCTCATGGGAAGGAAAGCACGTAGCCCCAGAGTTGGAGGTGCAGATAAGAAGCTGTGTCGCGCAGCTCAAGGACGACAGCAGCTTCTTGTGCCGGCATATTTGGAAGCACTCCCTCAATTTGTACAGTCATTGAGTCAGTATCCATCTTTGGAAGGCTGTCTGCCTCTAGTAAGAGTGTTCTGAGACCATTGTATGGGATCAGTCACTGGATGTTTTGGATTTTGGAGGAGGGGATGCCATTTCTCTTGAAATGAGCTTCTTGTTGTTCTCTTTGGCAAAGAAATTAAGTTTGGATGGGCACTTTGGGTGGTCTCAGTGAATTTAAAGGTTTTTCCCAAGAGGTTTCCCTGTGGGTTAGAGCTGTTGAACTGACAGTGGGAATCTAGACACCAAGTTGTTGAGCTTTTTGTCCTTGTAGCTTTAGTGTGTGAGTAGTCCCTGTTGCCATGCTGCTTGGATCTTGACTCTGAGACTGAAAGCTTAGGAGCGTAGAGCTAAAAAGAAAAGTGTCAATAGCAGGGTGTGTGTTCATTGTTTGATGGGTGAAGTTGAAATTGTAGGCAGCAAAGAACTTTCTCTCTCCGCTGGCACATTTGTTGAGCGGATGTCTTTGAGTTTGTTACCGGACTCTGCGAGAGTGAAAATGTTTGTTAGGGCAGAGGATTTCGTGTTGCCCTTTGGGTGTGGTGCAAAAGTGTTTGCACACTTGGAGGGGGAAGATCAGCAAAGTCTTTTTTTCCTGGCACAGTTAATTTGAGAGCAGGGACGTTTCCAACTCGGCTCTGTCCTTTGGAGCTGGCCTCGGTGCGTTTCCTTCTTTTGTTAGTCGACAGCGCCATCGTGTGGTTATTTTGATGAGCGCTGGCAGACGGTGCCAGGGAAAAAGCCAAGCTGTTTGTGGCTCCGGCCTCATTGGTGTAGGAGCAGCGCAGGGAAGAGCTCCGCTGGGGGTCCTGGCTCTTAGAGACTGAGAGAATGTGATCCTGTATGTAGCACAGAAGGAAGTGGAATTGTTTCATTGTGGGCTGTGCAGTTTATAAGCTGCAAATGAAAAGGCAATTGCAGCGCAGCCTCTTCTTTTCTGTGTGATCAGCTGCTCAACATGTAACTCGCACACACTGAACTGCATCCACCTCCCTGGAGATATAAAATGTGTATATCACTTTCCTCAAACTCTATGTATTACCTTGCACTCTAGCAGATCCCAAACCGCTTCAAAACGTCCAGCAGCTACTCAAAAAGAAAAAGTCCAACAAAAAGCTAGTGCTGGCCATTAGAGTGCCTTTGCAGTTTGTAAAATAGACGAAATGCACTAGGGCTTTGAATGCTTCTTCCCAACTATATAAATTCTCTCCAAGTGGCAAAGTCCATCATTACAGCAAAATTTTTCAGCTGGAGTTCTGACTGAGAGATGTGCCAGGACAGAAGGCATTTGCTGAACTACCCTTTTTCCCTGTGTAACTTGGTATTTGCAGTACAATTATTTTCAGTGTCGCTGTGTCCAAGCAGCTAGAGATTACACAGATAGAAGCGTCAAGAGAGATGCTGCTAAAGTACGCCCTTCTTATAGCAGCATTTAAATGGCACACGACGCCTTGCTGCTTTTTCTTTCCCAGAGAGACCTGCTGTCAGTTTTTTCACTCTGGCTTCTTGATCAAAAATGTCCACCTGAAATGTCTTACAGAAATAGGCTCCAGGTGTAAAAACCAGTACGGGGCTACATTTTCTGCGTGCTCCACATAAGTCACATCAAACTCACTCATCAAACTTCACTCTCTCCTTCCATTCTCCACTGCCTCTACCATTGTGTTCTCTGGATCTCAGAGTCTAAAGGCAGGCGCAATAGTTTCCACTGAGGGGTTGGAAGAGGTGTACAAGCAGCACAAATAGCTTCTGCGCTGCGCAGGCCATTTCTCTGCATTTTAGAGCCTAAGGGAAAGCGCTAGTGTTCCTGCGGAGAGCTGCAACAGCTGCAGAATATGTGTTGTCTTGGCACATGTTTGCAATCCACCATGATGGATCCTTAGTGAAACCAAACTGTGGTTCTGCTTCAAACATCTCACCCTGCTTGGCCACAAAGCTTTCGCTGACATGTCCCATTGCCTTTTTATTGCTGCGTTTCATTTTCAGAGTTTGTACGGAATCATTGCACTTTGCTTCTAAGCTGAACGTCGATACTGCTGGAGTCTCATATGTCCATTTTCTTCTCACACAAAAAAACTGCTTCCTTTAAAACATGCTGATGCCACCTGCTTTCTTGCTCAGCTGTAATTTTAGGGGTGTTCTCTGTCCCGCTTACAGTCTGAATCTAAACTAAGAAGTTTATGGGACACAGATGTGCCAAGACAAATAGTTTGCTTGGACCTTGCCACGTGTATTCAAGAGCATCCTTTCACTCCACCATCAAGTCTCTGCTTTACATCCTGCAAACTTCACACACACATACATACATACATACTGGAATGAGGCAATTTCTTTCTTTCTTTCTCAGCTACACTCACCTATCCCCCACGCTAACTTCTTTACCGCTTTTCTCTTGGCCTTGCTATGCATACTTTTTCTCTTAAGACACCCATTGTCTGGCCTACCCCTTCCCTACATTGCCTTTCCTTTCCTTTCCTATCCAACCTTGCATTTCTTTGTCATTACTGGCCATTGTTTTCCTCTTCCTTCCTGACCCATCCATGTCTTTCCCTTGCCCTTCCTACCAGTCCAGTGCCTTGCACCACCCATCCCCCTTGCCACTTTGTCCAGTTTCCCTTCCCCTTTGTCCAGCTCCAATCTTTCATTTCCTTCTCCTTCTAGGACTCTCATTGCCTTGCTTGCCTCTCCTTTGTCTTGCCTGGCAAAGCCACCACTTTTCTTGGCGTTACCTTTGAACCTCTCCTCTCCCTTGCCTTGCATTCCCTTGCTCACTCGTCCCCCACCTGGAATTCAATACCCCTCTTTTTGCGGCATTTCTTCATCTTGCCTTGCCCTGCCTGCTTCTCCTAGGACTCTCAAGGCTTTCACGTACCTCCAGCGTTTCAGGAGCATGTGAGAGGAAGCCCAAAAGAGGTTACGTGCAAGCACACCCATCTGTCCTGGCAGCTTGCTTCTGGCACCTATCCTTACATGTCTTGAATTTTGGACATAAAATTCACATTTCACCTTTGCGCTTCAGGACCAGAATGACAGTTCTTTTGTATACCAAGGAAAGCAGGTAATCCAAGTGTTTTAGGTGCAGATTAGAGATGGCCCATGTGAGATCAAGGCCAGCCAGAGAAGTCTGTCCTAGCCCCTTTTGTGTACCAGCAGTCTTTGAATGTACCTCTCATTTGTCTTGCCTTGGTGACCCCAAAGTTTCCTTGCCTTGCCCTGCCTTGCCTCCCTAGCCTTGCACTCCCTCCAGTGCCTACGCCCACACTTGACCTGCCTACTGCTTTCCTCCAGGGAAACCTAGCCTTGCCTAGGCCTTCCTGTTTCTGCCTGGCCTTCCTATGCCCATCCTTGCCTAGAAGTTCTGGGCCTTCTCTCACCTACCACTCCATTTGCTTGCCCCTCATGGCTCCAGCCTTGTCAGCTTCTCCCTTGACTTGCCTACAATTGCGCCTACACTTGGTTTGCATTGCAAAGAGCGGTAGGCAAGGCAAAGCAAAGCAAGGAAGGTCTTTCTAGGTCTTGCCAGGCAAGGCACACATAAGGAAGCAAGCAAGCAAAACAAGAGTAGACTAGCCACAGCATCAAAGGCAAGGCAAGGCCAAGTGACTCTGAGTGCCTTTCCTTGGCAAGTAAAAGATATAGTGACAATGTAATAGGGCAGGCGTTAAAGGTACCATGAGGAGGTATAGTCCAGCAAGATATTTATGTCGTAGACCCTTCTGTGCAGGAGCCATTGTTGGACATAGTACAGGACATGGCATACAGTTTGGCTTGGTAAGTTCCTGAAGGAGAATGGCAATGCTTTCTCATGGGAAGGAAAGCACGTAGCCCCAGAGTTGGAGGTGCAGATAAGAAGCTGTGTCGCGCAGCTCAAGGACGACAGCAGCTTCTTGTGCCGGCATATTTGGAAGCACTCCCTCAATTTGTACAGTCATTGAGTCAGTATCCATCTTTGGAAGGCTGTCTGCCTCTAGTAAGAGTGTTCTGACACCATTGTATGGGATCAGTCACTGGATGTTTTGGATTTTGGAGGAGGGGATGCCATTTCTCTTGAAATGAGCTTCTTGTTCTTCTCTTTGG
This sequence comes from Poecile atricapillus, assembly GCF_030490865.1. Classification (NCBI taxonomy): domain Eukaryota; kingdom Metazoa; phylum Chordata; class Aves; order Passeriformes; family Paridae; genus Poecile; species Poecile atricapillus. Next base: position 70,695,618 of record NC_081288.1, read on the forward strand.
CAAAGAAATTAAGTTTGGATGGGCACTTTGGGTGGTCTCAGTGAATGTAAAGGTTTTTCCCAAGAGGTTTCCCTGTGGGTTAGAGCTGTTGAACTGACAGTGGGAATCTAGACACCAAGTTGTTGAGCTTTTTCTCCTTGTAGCTTTAGTGTGTGAGTAGTCCCTGTTGCCATGCTGCTTGGATCTTGACTCTGAGACTGAAAGCTTAGGAGCGTAGAGCTGAAAAGAAAAGTGTCAATAGCAGGGTGTGTGTTCATTGTTTGATGGGTGAAGTTGAAATTGTAGGCAGCAAAGAACTTTCTCTCTCAGCTGGCACATTTGTTGAGCGGATGTCTTTGAGTTTGTTACCGGACTCTGCGAGAGTGAAAATGTTTGTTAGGGCAGAGGATTTCGTGTTGCCCTTTGAGTGTGGTGCAAAAGTGTTTGCACACTTGGAGGGGGAAGATCAGCAAAGTCTTTTTTTCCTGGCACAGTTAATTTGAGAGCAGGGACGTTTCCAACTCGGCTCTGTCCTTTGGAGCTGGCCTCGGTGCGTTTCCTTCTTTTGTTAGTCGACAGCGCCATCGTGTGGTTATTTTGATGAGCGCTGGCAGACGGTGCCAGGGAAAAAGCCAAGCTGTTTGCGGCTCCGGCCTCATTGGTGTAGGAGCAGCGCAGGGAAGAGCTCCGCTGGGGGTCCTGGCTCTTAGAGAGAGAGAGAATGTGATCCTGTATGTAGCACAGAAGGAAGTGGAATTGTTTCATTGTGGGCTGTGCAGTTTATAAGCTGCAAATGAAAAGGCAATTGCAGCGCAGCCTCTTCTTTTCTGTGTGATCAGCTGCTCAACATGTAACTCGCACACACTGAACTGCATCCACCTCCCTGGAGATATAAAATGTGTATATCACTTTCCTCAAACTCTATGTATTACCTTGCACTCTAGCAGATCCCAAACCGCTTCAAAACGTCCAGCAGCTACTCAAAAAGAAAAAGTCCAACAAAAAGCTAGTGCTGGCCTTTAGAGTGCCTTTGCAGTCCGTAAAATAGACGAAATGCACTAGGGCTTTGAATGCTTCTTCCCAACTATATAAATTCTCTCCAAGTGGCAAAGTCCATCATTACAGCAAAATTTTTCAGCTGGAGTTCTGACTGAGAGATGTGCCAGGACAGAAGGCATTTGCTGACCTACCCTTTTTCCCTGTGTAACTTGGTATTTGCAGTACAATTATTTTCAGTGTCGCTGTGTCCAAGCAGCTAGAGATTACACTGATAGAAGTGTCAAGAGAGATGCTGCTAAAGTACGCCCTTCTTATAGCAGCATTTAAATGGCACACGACGCCTTGCTGCTTTTTCTTTCCCAGAGACACCTGCTGTCAATTTTTTCACTCTGGCTTCTTGATCAAAAATGTCCACCTGAAATGTCTTACAGAAATAGGCTCCAGGTGTAAAAACCAGTACGGGGCTACATTTTCTGCGTGCTCCACATAAGTCACATCAAACTCACTCATCAAACTTCACTCTCTCCTTCCATTCTCCACTGCCTCTACCATTGTGTTCTCTGGATCTCAGAGTCTAAAGGCAGGCGCAATAGTTTCCACTGAGGGGTTGGAAGAGGTGTACAAGCAGCACAAATAGCTTCTGCGCTGCGCAGGCCATTTCTCTGCATTTTAGAGCCTAAGGGAAAGCGCTAGTGTTCCTGCGGAGAGCTGCAACAGCTGCAGAATATGTGTTGTCTTGGCACATGTTTGCAATCCTCCATGATGGATCCTTAGTGAAACCAAACTGTGGTTCTGCTTCAAACATCTCACCCTGCTTGGCCACAAAGCTTTCGCTGACATGTCCCATTGCCTTTTTATTGCCGCGTTTCATTTTCAGAGTTTGTACGGAATCATTGCACTTTGCTTCTAAGCAGAACGTCGATACTGCTGGAGTCTCATATGTCCATTTTCTTCTCACACAAAAAAACTGCTTCCTTTAAAACATGCTGATGCCACCTGCTTTCTTGCTCAGCTGTAATTTTAGGGGTGTTCTCTGTCCCGCTTACAGTCTGAATCTAAACTAAGAAGTTTATGGGACACAGATGTGCCAAGACAAATAGTTTGCTTGGACCTTGCCACGTGTATTCAAGAGCATCCTTTCACTCCACCATAAAGTCTCTGCTTTACATCCTGCAAACTTCACACACACATACATACATACATACTGGAATGAGGCAATTTCTTTCTTTCTTTCTCAGCTACACTCACCTATCCCCCACGCTAACTTCTTTACCGCTTTTCTCTTGGCCTTGCTATGCATACTTTTTCTCTTAAGACACCCATTGTCTGGCCTACCCCTTCCCTACATTGCCTTTCCTTTCCTTTCCTATCCAACCTTGCATTTCTTTGTCATTCCTGGCCATTGTTTTCCTCTTCCTTCCTGACCCATCCATGTCTTTCCCTTGCCCTTCCTACCAGTCCAGTGCCTTGCACCACCCATCCCCCTTGCCACTTTGTCCAGTTTCCCTTCCCCTTTGTCCAGCTCCAATCTTTCATTTCCTTCTCCTTCTAGGACTCTCATTGCCTTGCTTGCCTCTCCTTTGTCTTGCCTGGCAAAGCCACCACTTTTCTTGGCGTTACCTTTGAACCTCTCCTCTCCCTTGCCTTGCATTCCCTTGCTCACTCGTCCCCCACCTGGAATTCAATACCCCTCTTTTTGCGGCATTTCTTCATCTTGCCTTGCCCTGCCTGCTTCTCCTAGGACTCTCAAGGCTTTCACGTACCTCCAGCGTTTCAGGAGCATGTGAGAGGAAGCCCAAAAGAGGTCACGAGCAAACACACCCATCTGTCCTGGCAGCTTGCTTCTGGCACCTATCCTTACATGTCTTGAATTTTGGACATAAAATTCACATTTCACCTTTGCGCTTCAGGACCAGAATGACAGTTCTTTTGTATACCAAGGAAAGCAGGTAATCCAAGTGTTTTAGGTGCAGATTAGAGATGGCCCATGTGAGATCAAGGCCAGCCAGAGAAGTCTGTCCTAGCCCCTTTTGTGTACCAGCAGTCTTTGAATGTACCTCTCATTTGTCTTGTTTTGGTGACCCAAAAGTTTCCTTGCCTTGCCGTGCCTTGCCTCCCTAGTCTTGCACTCCCTCCAGTGCCTATGCCCACACTTGACCTGCCTACTGCTTTCCTCCAGGGAAACCTAGCCTTGCCTAAGCCTTCCTGTTTCTGCCTGGCCTTCCTATGCCCATCCTTGCCTAGAAGTTCTGGGCCTTCTCTCACCTACCACTCCATTTGCTTGCCCCTCATGGCTCCAGCCTTGTCAGCTTCTCCCTTGACTTGCCTACAATTGCGCCTACACTTGGTTTGCATTGCAAAGAGCGGTAGGCAAGGCAAAGCAAAGCAAGGAAGGTCTTTCTAGGTCTTGCCAGGCAAGGCACACATAAGGAAGCAAGCAAGTAAAACAAGAGTAGACTAGCCACAGCATCAAAGGCAAGGCAAGGCCAAGTGACTCTGAGTGCCTTTCCTTGGCAAGTAAAAGATATAGTGACAATGTAATAGGGCAGGCGTTAAAGGTACCATGAGGAGGTATAGTCCAGCAAGATATTTATGTCGTAGACCCTTCTGTGCAGGAGCCATTGTTGGACATAGTACAGGACATGGCATACAGTTTGGCTTGGTAAGTTCCTGAAGGAGAATGGCAATGCTTTCTCATGGGAAGGAAAGCACGTAGCCCCAGAGTTGGAGGTGCAGATAAGAAGCTGTGTCACGCAGCTCAAGGACGACAGCAGCTTCTTGTGCCGGCATATTTGGAAGCACTCCCTCAATTTGTACTGTCATTGAGTCAGTATCCATCTTTGGAAGGCTGTCCGCCTCTAGTAAGAGTGTTCTGACACCATTGTATGGGATCAGTCACTGGATGTTTTGGATTTTGGAGGAGGGGATGCCATTTCTCTTGAAATGAGCTTCTTGTTCTTCTCTTTGGCAAAGAAATTAAGTTTGGATGGGCACTTTGGGTGGTCTCAGTGAATTTAAAGGTTTTTCCCAAGAGGTTTCCCTGTGGGTTAGAGCTGTTGAACTGACAGTGGGGATCTAGACACCAAGTTGTTGAGCTTTTTGTCCTTGTAGCTTTAGTGTGTGAGTAGTCCCTGTTGCCATGCTGCTTGGATCTTGACTCTGAGACTGAAAGCTTATGAGAGTAGAGAAGAAAAGTGCCAATAGCAGGGTGTGTGTTCATTGTTTGATGGGTGAAGTTGAAATTGTAAGCAGCAAAGAACTTTCTCTCTCAGCTGGCACATTTGTTGAGCGGATGTCTTTGAGTTTGTTACCGGACTCTGCGAGAGTGAAAATGTTTGTTAGGGCAGAGGATTTCGTGTTGCCCTTTGAGTGTGGTGCAAAAGTGTTTGCACACTTGGAGGGGGAAGATCAGCAAAGTCTTTTTTTCCTGGCACAGTTAATTTGAGAGCAGGGACGTTTCCAACTCGGCTCTGTCCTTTGGAGCTGGCCTCGGTGCATTTCCTTCTTTTGTTAGTCGACAGCGCCATCGTGTGGTTATTTTGATGAGCGCTGGCAGACGGTGCCAGGGAAAAAGCCAAGCTGTTTGCGGCTCCGGCCTCATTATTGTAGGAGCAGCGCAGGGAAGAGCTCCGCTGGGGGTCCTGGCTCTTAGAGACTGAGAGAATGTGATCCTGTATGTAGCACAGAAGGAAGTGGAATTGTTTCATTGTGGGCTGTGCAGTTTATAAGCTGCAAATGAAAAGGCAATTGCAGCGCAGCCTCTTCTTTTCTGTGTGATCAGCTGCTCAACATGTAACTCGCACACACTGAACTGCATCCACCTCCCTGGAGATATAAAATGTGTATATCACTTTCCTCAAACTCTATGTATTACCTTGCACTCTAGCAGATCCCAAACCGCTTCAAAACGTCCAGCAGCTACTCAAGAAGTCCAACAAAAAGCTAGTGCTGGCCATTAGAGTGACTTTGCAGTTTGTAAAATAGACGAAATGCACTAGGGCTTTGAATGCTTCTTCCCAACTATATAAATTCTCTCCAGGTGGCAAAGTCCATCATTACAGCAAAATTTTTCAGCTGGAGTTCTGACTGAGAGATGTGCCAGGACAGAAGGCATTTGCTGACCTACCCTTTTTCCCTGTGTAACTTGGTATTTGCAGTACAATTATTTTCAGTGTCGCTGTGTCCAAGCAGCTAGAGATTACACAGATAGAAGTGTCAAGAGAGATGCTGCTAAAGTACGCCCTTTATATAGCAGCATTTAAATGGCACACGACGCCTTGCTGCTTTTTCTTTCCCAGAGAGACCTGCTGTCAGTTTTTTCACTCTGGCTTCTTGATCAAAAATGTCCACCTGAAATGTCTTACAGAAATAGGCTCCAGGTGTAAAAACCAGTACGGGGCTACATTTTCTGCGTGTTCCACATAAGTCACATCAAACTCACTCATCAAACTTCACTCTCTCCTTCCATTCTCCACTGCCTCTACCATTGTGTTCTCTGGATCTCAGAGTCTAAAGGCAGGCGCAATAGTTTCCACTGAGGGGTTGGAAGAGGTGTACAAGCAGCACAAATAGCTTCTGCGCTGCGCAGGCCATTTCTCTGCATTTTAGAGCCTAAGGGAAAGCGCTAGTGTTCCTGCGGAGAGCTGCAACAGCTGCAGAATATGTGTTGTCTTGGCACATGTTTGCAATCCACCATGATGGATCCTTAGTGAAACCAAACTGTGGTTCTGCTTCAAACATCTCACCCTGCTTGGCCACAAAGCTTTCGCTGACATGTCCCATTGCCTTTTTATTGCCGCGTTTCATTTTCAGAGTTTGTACGGAATCATTGCACTTTGCTTCTAAGCAGAACGTCGATACTGCTGGAGTCTCATATGTCCATTTTCTTCTCACACAAAAAAACTGCTTCCTTTAAAACATGCTGATGCCACCTGCTTTCTTGCTCAGCTGTAATTTTAGGGGTGTTCTCTGTCCCGCTTACAGTCTGAATCTAAACTAAGAAGTTTATGGGACACAGATGTGCCAAGACAAATAGTTTGCTTGGACCTTGCCACGTGTATTCAAGAGCATCCTTTCACTCCACCATCAAGTCTCTGCTTTACATCCTGCAAACTTCACACACACATACATACATACATACTGGAATGAGGCACTTTCTTTCTTTCTTTCTCAGCTACACTCACCTATCCCCCACGCTAACTTCTTTACCGCTTTTCTCTTGGCCTTGCTATGCATACTTTTTCTCTTAAGACACCCATTGTCTGGCCTACCCCTTCCCTACATTGCCTTTCCTTTCCTTTCCTTTCCTTTCCTATCGAACCTTGCATTTCTTTGTCATTCCTGGCCATTGTTTTCCTCTTCCTTCCTGACCCATCCATGTCTTTCCCTTGCCCTTCCTACCAGTCCAGTGCCTTGCACCACCCATCCCCCTTGCCACTTTGTCCAGTTTCCCTTCCCCTTTGTCCAGCTCCAATCTTTCATTTCCTTCTCCTTCTAGGACTCTCATTGCCTTGCTTGCCTCTCCTTTGTCTTGCCTGGCAAAGCCACCACTTTTCTTGGCGTTACCTTTGAACCTCTCCTCTCCCTTGCCTTGCATTCCCTTGCTCACTCGTCCCCCACCTGGAATTCAATACCCCTCTTTTTGCGGCATTTCTTCATCTTGCCTTGCCTTGCCTGCTTCTCCTAGGACTCTCAAGGCTTTCACGTACCTCCAGCGTTTCAGGAGCATGTGAGAGGAAGCCCAAAAGAGGTCACGAGCAAACACACCCATCTGTCCTGGCAGCTTGCTTCTGGCACCTATCCTTACATGTCTTGAATTTTGGACATAAAATTCACATTTCACCTTTGCGCTTCAGGACCAGAATGACAGTTCTTTTGTATACCAAGGAAAGCAGGTAATCCAAGTGTTTTAGGTGCAGATTAGAGATGGCCCATGTGAGATCAAGGCCAGACAGAGAAGTCTGTCCTAGCCCCTTTTGTGTACCAGCAGTCTTTGAATGTACCTCTCATTTGTCTTGCCTTGGTGACCCCAAAGTTTCCTTGCCTTGCCCTGCCTTGCCTCCCTAGCATTGCACTCCCTCCAGTGCCTACGCCCACACTTGACCTGCCTACTGCTTTCCTCCAGGGAAACCTAGCCTTGCCTAGCCCCTCCTGTTTCTGCCTGGCCTTCCTATGCCCATCCTTGCCTAGAAGTTCTGGGCCTTCTCTCACCTACCACTCCATTTGCTTGCCCCTCATGGCTCCAGCCTTGTCAGCTTCTCCCTTGACTTGCCTACAATTGCGCCTACACTTGGTTTGCATTGCAAAGAGCGGTAGGCAAGGCAAAGCAAAGCAAGGAAGGTCTTTCTAGGTCTTGCCAGGCAAGGCACACATAAGGAAGCAAGCAAGCAAAACAAGAGTAGACTAGCCACAGCATCAAAGGCAAGGCAAGGCCAAGTGACTCTGAGTGCCTTTCCTTGGCAAGTAAAAGATATAGTGACAATGTAATAGGGCAGGCGTTAAAGGTACCATGAGGAGGTATAGTCCAGCAAGATATTTATGTCGTAGACCCTTCTGTGCAGGAGCCATTGTTGGACATAGTACAGGACATGGCATACAGTTTGGCTTGGTAAGTTCCTGAAGGAGAATGGCAATGCTTTCTCATGGGAAGGAAAGCACGTAGCCCCAGAGTTGGAGGTGCAGATAAGAAGCTGTGTCGCGCAGCTCAAGGACGACAGCAGCTTCTTGTGCCGGCATATTTGGAAGCACTCCCTCAATTTGTACAGTCATTGAGTCAGTATCCATCTTTGGAAGGCTGTCTGCCTCTAGTAAGAGTGTTCTGACACCATTGTATGGGATCAGTCACTGGATGTTTTGGATTTTGGAGGAGGGGATGCCATTTCTCTTGAAATGAGCTTCTTGTTGTTCTCTTTGGCAAAGAAATTAAGTTTGGATGGGCACTTTGGGTGGTCTCAGTGAATGTAAAGGTTTTTCCCAAGAGGTTTCCCTGTGGGTTAGAGCTGTTGAACTGACAGTGGGAATCTAGACACCAAGTTGTTGAGCTTTTTGTCCTTGTAGCTTTAGTGTGTGAGTAGTCCCTGTTGCCATGCTGCTTGGATCTTGACTCTGAGACTGAAAGCTTAGGAGCGTAGAGCTGAAAAGAAAAGTGTCAATAGCAGGGTGTGTGTTCATTGTTTGATGGGTGAAGTTGAAATTGTAGGCAGCAAAGAACTTTCTCTCTCCACTGGCACATTTGTTGAGCGGATGTCTTTGAGTTTGTTACCGGACTCTGCGAGAGTGAAAATGTTTGTTAGGGCAGAGGATTTCGTGTTGCCCTTTGAGTGTGGTGCAAAAGTGTTTGCACACTTGGAAGGGGAAGATCAGCAAAGTCTTTTTTTCCTGGCACAGTTAATTTGAGAGCAGGGACGTTTCCAACTCGGCTCTGTCCTTTGGAGCTGGCCTCGGTGTGTTTCCTTCTTTTGTTAGTCGACAGCGCCATCGTGTGGTTATTTTGATGAGCGCTGGCAGACGGTGCCAGGGAAAAAGCCAAGCTGTTTGCGGCTCCGGCCTCAATGGTGTAGGAGCAGCGCAGGGAAGAGCTCCGCTGGGGGTCCTGGCTCTTAGAGACTGAGAGAATGTGATCCTGTATGTAGCACAGAAGGAAGTGGAATTGTTTCATTGTGGGCTGTGCAGTTTATAAGCTGCAAATGAAAAGGCAATTGCAGCGCAGCCTCTTCTTTTCTGTGTGATCAGCTGCTCAACATGTAACTCGCACACACTGAACTGCATCCACCTCCCTGGAGATATAAAATGTGTATATCACTTTCCTCAAACTCTATGTATTACCTTGCACTCTAGCAGATCCCAAACCGCTTCAAAACGTCCAGCAGCTACTCAAAAAGAAAAAGTCCAACAAAAAGCTAGTGCTGGCCTTTAGAGTGCCTTTGCAGTCCGTAAAATAGACGAAATGCACTAGGGCTTTGAATGTTTCTTCCCAACTATATAAATTCTCTCCAAGTGGCAAAGTCCATCATTACAGCAAAATTTTTCAGCTGGAGTTCTGACTGAGATATGTGCCAGGACAGAAGGCATTTGCTGACCTACCCTTTTTCCCTGTGTAACTTGGTATTTGCAGTACAATTATTTTCAGTGTGGCTGTGTCCAAGCAGCTAGAGATTACACAGATAGAAGTGTCAAGAGAGATGCTGCTAAAGTACGCCCTTCTTATAGCAGCATTTAAATGGCACACGACGCCTTGCTGGTTTTTCTTTCCTAGAGAGACCCGCTGTCAATTTTTTCACTCTGGCTTCTTGATCAAAAATGTCCACCTGAAATGTCTTACAGAAATAGGCTCCAGGTGTAAAAACCAGTACGGGGCTACATTTTCTGTGTGCTCCACATAAGTCACATCAAACTCACTCATCAAACTTCACTCTCTCCTTCCATTCTCCACTGCCTCTACCATTGTGTTCTCTGGATCTCAGAGTCTAAAGGCAGGCGCAATAGTTTCCACTGAGGGGTTGGAAGAGGTGTACAAGCAGCACAAATAGCTTCTGCGCTGCGCAGGCCATTTCTCTGCATTTTAGAGCCTAAGGGAAAGCGCTAGTGTTCCTGCGGAGAGCTGCAACAGCTGCAGAATATGTGTTGTCTTGGCACATGTTTGCAATCCACCATGATGGATCCTTAGTGAAACCAAACTGTGGTTCTGCTTCAAACATCTCACCCTGCTTGGCCACAAAGCTTTCGCTGACATGTCCCATTGCCTTTTTATTGCTGCGTTTCATTTTCAGAGTTTGTACGGAATCATTGCACTTTGCTTCTAAGCAGAACGTCGATACTGCTGGAGTCTCATATGTCCATTTTCTTCTCACACAAAAAAACTGCTTCCTTTAAAACATGCTGATGCCACCTGCTTTCTTGCTCAGCTGTAATTTTAGGGGTGTTCTCTGTCCCGCTTACAGTCTGAATCTAAACTAAGAAGTTTATGGGACACAGATGTGCCAAGACAAATAGTTTGCTTAGACCTTGCCACGTGTATTCAAGAGCATCCTTTCACTCCACCATCATGTCTCTGCTTTACATCCTGCAAACTTCACACACACATACATACATACATACTGGAATGAGGCACTTTCTTTCTTTCTTTCTTTCTCAGCTACACTCACCTATCCCCCACGCTAACTTCTTTACCGCTTTTCTCTTGGCCTTGCTATGCATACTTTTCCTCTTAAGACACCCATTGTCTGGCCTACCCCTTCCCTACATTGCCTTTCCTTTCCTTTCCGATCCAACCTCTCATTTCTTTGTCATTCCTGGCCATTGTTTTCCTCTTCCTTCCTGACCCATCCATGTCTTTCCCTTGCCCTTCCTACCAGTCCAGTGCCTTGCACCACCCATCCCCCTTGCCACTTTGTCCAGTTTCCCTTCCCCTTTGTCCAGCTCCAATCTTTCATTTCCTTCTCCTTCTAGGACTCTCATTGCCTTGCTTGCCTCTCCTTTGTCTTGCCTGGCAAAGCCACCACTTTTCTTGGCGTTACCTTTGAACCTCTCCTCTCCCTTGCCTTGCATTCCCTTGCTCACTCGTCCCCCACCTGGAATTCAATACCCCTCTTTTTGCGGCATTTCTTCATCTTGCCTTGCCCTGCCTGCTTCTCCTAGGACTCTCAAGGCTTTCACGTACCTCCAGCGTTTCAGGAGCATGTGAGAGGAAGCCCAAAAGAGGTCACGAGCAAGCAGACCCATCTGTCCTGGCAGCTTGCTTCTGGCACCTATCCTTACATGTCTTGAATTTTGGACATAAAATTCACATTTCACCTTTGCGCTTCAGGACCAGAATGACAGTTCTTTTGTATACCAAGGAAAGCAGGTAATCCAAGTGTTTTAGGTGCAGATTAGAGATGGCCCATGTGAGATCAAGGCCAGCCAGAGAAGTCTGTCCTAGCCCCTTTTATGTACCAGCAGTCTTTGAATGTACCTCTCATTTGTCTTGTTTTGGTGACCCAAAAGTTTCCTTGCCTTGCCCTGCCTTGCCTCCCTAGTCTTGCACTCCCTCCAGTGCCTATGCCCACACTTGACCTGCCTACTGCTTTCCTCCAGGGAAACCTAGCCTTGCCTAGGCCTTCCTGTTTCTGCCTGGCCTTCCTATGCCCATCCTTGCCTAGAAGTTCTGGGCCTTCTCTCACCTACCACTCCATTTGCTTGCCCCTCATGGCTCCAGCCTTGTCAGCTTCTCCCTTGACTTGCCTACAATTGCGCCTACACTTGGTTTGCATTGCAAAGAGCGGTAGGCAAGGCAAAGCAAAGCAAGGAAGGTCTTTCTAGGTCTTGCCAGGCAAGGCACACATAAGGAAGCAAGCAAGCAAAACAAGAGTAGACTAGCCACAGCATCAAAGGCAAGGCAAGGCCAAGTGACTCTGAGTGCCTTTCCTTGGCAAGTAAAAGATATAGTGACAATGTAATAGGGCAGGCGTTAAAGGTACCATGAGGAGGTATAGTCCAGCAAGATATTTATGTCGTAGACCCTTCTGTGCAGGAGCCATTGTTGGACATAGTACAGGACATGGCATACAGTTTGGCTTGGTAAGTTCCTGAAGGAGAATGGCAATGCTTTCTCATGGGAAGGAAAGCACGTAGCCCCAGAGTTGGAGGTGCAGATAAGAAGCTGTGTCACGCAGCTCAAGGACGACAGCAGCTTCTTGTGCCGGCATATTTGGAAGCACTCCCTCAATTTGTACTGTCATTGAGTCAGTATCCATCTTTGGAAGGCTGTCCGACTCTAGTAAGAGTGTTCTGACACCATTGTATGGGATCAGTCACTGGATGTTTTGGATTTTGGAGGAGGGGATGCCATTTCTCTTGTAATAAGCTTCTTGTTCTTGTCTTTGGCAAAGAAATTAAGTTTGGATGGGCACTTTGGGTGGTCTCAGTGAATGTAAAGGTTTTTCCCAAGAGGTTTCCCTGTGGGTTAGAGCTGTTGAACTGACAGTGGGAATCTAGACACCAAGTTGTTGAGCTTTTTGTCCTTGTAGCTTTAGTGTGTGAGTAGTCCCTGTTGCCACGCTGCTTGGATCTTGACTCTGAGACTGAAAGCTTAGGAGCGTAGAGCTGAAAAGAAAAGTGTCAATAGCAGGGTGTGTGTTCATTGTTTGATGGGTGAAGTTGAAATTGTAGGCAGCAAAGAACTTTCTCTCTCAGCTGGCACATTTGTTGAGCGGATGTCTTTGAGTTTGTTACCGGACTCTGCGAGAGTGAAAATGTTTGTTAGGGCAGAGGATTTCGTGTTGCCCTTTGAGTGTGGTGCAAAAGTGTTTGCACACTTGGAAGGGGAAGATCAGCAAAGTCTTTTTTTCCTGGCACAGTTAATTTGAGAGCAGGGACGTTTCCAACTCGGCTCTGTCCTTTGGAGCCGGCCTCGGTGTGTTTCCTTCTTTTGTTAGTCGACAGCGCCATCGTGTGGTTATTTTGATGAGCGCTGGCAGACGGTGCCAGGGAAAAAGCCAAGCTGTTTTTGGCTCCGGCCTCATCGGTGTAGGAGCAGCGCAGGGAAGAGCTCCGCTGGGGGTCCTGGCTCTTAGAGACTGAGAGAATGTGATCCTGTATGTAGCACAGAAGGAAGTGGAATTGTTTCATTGTGGGCTGTGCAGTTTATAAGCTGCAAATGAAAAGGCAATTGCAGCGCAGCCTCTTCTTTTCTGTGTGATCAGCTGCTCAACATGTAACTCGCACACACTGAACTGCATCCACCTCCCTGGAGATATAAAATGTGTATATCACTTTCCTCAAACTCTATGTATTACCTTGCACTCTAGCAGATCCCAAACCGCTTCAAAACGTCCAGCAGCTACTCAAAAAGTCCAACAAAAAGCTAGTGCTGGCCTTTAGAGTGCCTTTGCAGTCCGTAAAATAGACGAAATGCACTAGGGCTTTGAATGCTTCTTCCCAACTATATAAATTCTCTCCAAGTGGCAAAGTCCATCATTACAGCAAAATTTTTCAGCTGGAGTTCTGACTGAGAGATGTGCCAGGACAGAAGGCATTTGCTGACCTACCCTTTTTCCCTGTGTAACTTGGTATTTGCAGTACAATTATTTTCAGTGTCGCTGTGTCCAAGCAGCTAGAGATTACACAGATAGAAGTGTCAAGAGAGATGCTGCTAAAGTACGCCCTTCTTATAGCAGCATTTAAATGGCACACGACGCCTTGCTGCTTTTTCTTTCCCAGAGACACCTGCTGTCAATTTTTTCACTCTGGCTTCTTGATCAAAAATGTCCACCTGAAATGTCTTACAGAAATAGGCTCCAGGTGTAAAAACCAGTACGGGGCTACATTTTCTGCGTGCTCCACATAAGTCACATCAAACTCACTCATCAAACTTCACTCTCTCCTTCCATTCTCCACTGCCTCTACCATTGTGTTCTCTGGATCTCAGAGTCTAAAGGCAGGCGCAGTAGTTTCCACTGAGGGGTTGGAAGAGGTGTACAAGCATCACAAATAGCTTCTGCGCTGCGCAGGCCATTTCTCTGCATTTTAGAGTCTAAGGGAAAGCGCTAGTGTTCCTGCGGAGAGCTGCAACAGCTGCAGAATATGTGTTGTCTTGGCACATGTTTGCAATCCACCATGATGGATCCTTAGTGAAGCCAAACTGTGGTTCTGCTTCAAACATCTCACCCTGCTTGGCCACAAAGCTTTCGCTGACATGTCCCATTGCCTTTTTATTGCTGCGTTTCATTTTCAGAGTTTGTACGGAATCATTGCACTTTGCTTCTAAGCTGAACGTCGATACTGCTGGAGTCTCATATGTCCATTTTCTTCTCACACAAAAAAACTGCTTCCTCTAAAACATGCTGATGCCACCTGCTTTCTTGCTCAGCTGTAATTTTAGGGGTGTTCTCTGTCCCGCTTACAGTCTGAATCTAAACTAAGAAGTTTATGGGACACAGATGTGCCAAGACAAATAGTTTGCTTGGACCTTGCCACGTGTATTCAAAAGCATCCTTTCACTCCACCATCAAGTCTCTGCTTTACATCCTGCAAACTTCACACACACATACATACATACATACAAACTGGAATGAGGTACTTTCTTTCTTTCTTTCTCAGCTACACTCACCTATCCCCCACGCTAACTTCTTTACCGCTTTTCTCTTGGCCTTGCTATGCATACTTTTCCTCTTAAGACACCCATTGTCTGGCCTACCCCTTCCCTACATTGCCTTGCCTTTCCTTTCCTATCCAACCTTGCATTTCTTTGTCATTCCTGGCCATTGTTTTCCTCTTCCTTCCTGACCCATCCATGTCTTTCCCTTGCCCTTCCTACCAGTCCAGTGCCTTGCACCACCCATCCCCCTTGCCACTTTGTCCAGTTTCCCTTCCCCTTTGTCCAGCTCCAATCTTTCATTTCCGTCTCCTTCTGGGACTCTCATTGCCTTGCCTGCCTCTCCTTTGTCTTGCCTGGCAAAGCCACCACTTTTCTTGGCGTTACCTTTGAACCTCTCCTCTCCCTTGCCTTGCATTCCCTTGCTCACTTGTCCCCCACCTGGAATTCAATACCCCTCTTTTTGCTGCATTTCTTCATCTTGCCTTGCCCTGCCTGCTTCTCCTAGGACTCTCAAGGCTTTCACGTACCTCCAGCATTTCAGGAGCATGTGAGAGGAAGCCCAAAAGAGGTCACGTGCAAGCACACCCATCTGTCCTGGCAGCTTGCTTCTGGCACCTATCCTTACATGTCTTGAATTTTGGACATAAAATTCACATTTCACCTTTGCGCTTCAGGACCAGAATGACAGTTCTTTTGTATACCAAGGAAAGCAGGTAATCCAAGTGTTTTAGGTGCAGATTAGAGATGGCCCATGTGAGATCAAGGCCAGCCAGAGAAGTCTGTCCTAGCCCCTTTTGTGTACCAGCAGTCTTTGAATGTACCTCTCATTTGTCTTGCCTTGGTGACCCAAAAGTTTCCTTGCCTTGCCCTGCCTTGCCTCCCTAGTCTTGCACTCCCTCCAGTGCCTACGCCCACACTTGACCTGCCTACTGCTTTCCTCCAGGGAAACCTAGCCTTGCCTAGCCCCTCCTGTTTCTGCCTGGCCTTCCTATGCCCATCCTTGCCTAGAAGTTCTGGGCCTTCTCTCACCTACCACTCCATTTGCTTGCCCCTCATGGCTCCAGCCTTGTCAGCTTCTCCCTTGACTTGCCTACAATTGCGCCTACACTTGGTTTGCATTGCAAAGAGCGGTAGGCAAGGCAAAGCAAAGCAAGGAAGGTCTTTCTAGGTCTTGCCAGGCAAGGCACACATAAGGAAGCAAGCAAGCAAAACAAGAGTAGACTAGCCACAGCATCAAAGGCAAGGCAAGGCCAAGTGACTCTGAGTGCCTTTCCTTGGCAAGTAAAAGATATAGTGACAATGTAATAGGGCAGGCGTTAAAGGTACCATGAGGAGGTATAGTCCAGCAAGATATTTATGTCGTAGACCCTTCTGTGCAGGAGCCATTGTTGGACATAGTACAGGACATGGCATACAGTTTGGCTTGGTAAGTTCCTGAAGGAGAATGGCAATGCTTTCTCATGGGAAGGAAAGCACGTAGCCCCAGAGTTGGAGGTGCAGATAAGAAGCTGTGTCGCGCAGCTCAAGGACGACAGCAGCTTCTTGTGCCGGCATATTTGGAAGCACTCCCTCAATTTGTACAGTCATTGAGTCAGTATCCATCTTTGGAAGGCTGTCTGCCTCTAGTAAGAGTGTTCTGACACCATTGTATGGGATCAGTCACTGGATGTTTTGGATTTTGGAGGAGGGGATGCCATTTCTCTTGAAATGAGCTTCTTGTTCTTCCCTTTGGCAAAGAAATTAAGTTTGGATGGGCACTTTGGGTGGTCTCAGTGAATGTAAAGGTTTTTCCCAAGAGGTTTCCCTGTGGGTTAGAGCTGTTGAACTGACAGTGGGAATCTAGACACCAAGTTGTTGAGCTTTTTGTCCTTGTAGCTTTAGTGTGTGAGTAGTCCCTGTTGCCATGCTGCTTGGATCTTGACTCTGAGACTGAAAGCTTAGGAGCGTAGAGCTGAAAAGAAAAGTGTCAATAGCAGGGTGTGTGTTCATTGTTTGATGGGTGAAGTTGAAATTGTAGGCAGTAAAGAACTTTCTCTCTCAGCTGGCACATTTGTTGAGCGGATGTCTTTGAGTTTGTTACCGGACTCTGCGAGAGTGAAAATGTTTGTTAGGGCAGAGGATTTCGTGTTGCCCTTTGAGTGTGGTGCAAAAGTGTTTGCACACTTGGAGGGGGAAGATCAGCAAAGTCTTTTTTTCCTGGCACAGTTAATTTGAGAGCAGGGACGTTTCCAACTCGGCTCTGTCCTTTGGTGTTGCCGCCCATATTGCTTGGTTTTATTTTGTTCAGAGGTGGTTTACCCCAGTTGCTCCCCGGTCATAAAGAATGGTTTGTCCCCAGTTGCCCATCATTGTAAACCCTTCCCATTTTTCCAGATTGTTCCCCATCCATCACCCCAATCCTGCCCCTAAGCCCTGTCAATCTATGTGAGCCCCCACCTTTTGTTCCAGTTCTTTCCTTGCCTATCATCCCTTCCTCGATGCCCCATTGATTGTACAGTTGCTTTCCCCCCCCCAGGTCCTTACCATTGGTCCTGCATATTGTAATCCCCACCCATAACCCCTCCGTTCCTGTTGTCCCATTGGTCACCATATGAGCCGCCCACGGTCCTTAAAACCTGGCGCATGGGGGTGCCCAGGGTCTCGGCTCAGACCTCTCCCCTGTGATCCCAGCCCTGCACCTGTTGGAATAAACTTGTTCATGGGAAATCGGGAGAGCTTGAGCACTCTTTCTCCCT
Source organism: Poecile atricapillus (assembly GCF_030490865.1). Classification (NCBI taxonomy): domain Eukaryota; kingdom Metazoa; phylum Chordata; class Aves; order Passeriformes; family Paridae; genus Poecile; species Poecile atricapillus. The sequence goes on from NC_081288.1 coordinate 70,712,406, forward strand.
TCGTCACAACCCGTGTCGCCCTGTGAGCCACGACGCCAGAGCGCAGAGGAGCTCTGGAGGTTCCAGGTTGAGCCTCGCAGTGCTTGCCTGGTTCCCCACTCCTGCCGCTGACATCGGCCACAGCTAGCCGAGGCAAAAGGGGCCGAGCGGGCAGCGACAGTTGGCGCTCAATGCGGGGCCTCTCGTGAGGCGTGGAGTCCTCCGGAGAAGTCGGTGAATCTACGCACTTGTGTGGATTTTACAAAAGACTGTGAGCGGCAGCTACCCCGGTAGAACAGACTCATTTCTGTCGAGTACCGCTCCCGGGGATCGAGGCGGCAACCGTCGACGTGCCGACGATCGCCTCGGGGTTTGTGGACGTCTCCTGCAGCACCTGTCCGGACTTGGGTGAGTAGCCCCCACGTGGGGGACGAGGGGGTGTGCAAGTGTGTGCAGCTCCCCCTGCTGTGTGTTGGTGTGCAGCTCCCCCTGCTGTGTGTTGAGAATCCCTCGGGGAGGGAGTGTGGGGTAGCCCGTTCGGACCCGTACTTTTACTTTGTTACGTTTGCCTTTAGCTGCAGGGGGTGGTGGGAACTGCTGTGCTGGGGTTAGAAAGATGGGCGCACGTCTGTCAGCACAGCAAAAAAGAGTTTTCTACCAAGTTGTGGGTACCCTTGAGGGAGGGAGTAGACGGTTTTCTCGTGGGAGGGTGAAACAGTTTGTGAGATGGCTGTTCCTGCATTTCCCCAACTTCACCCCAGACAGAGCAAACACCGTAGAGTTTTGGAATGAAGTCGGAACAAAGTTAACAGAGTTAGTGAATGAAGGAGATACATCGGCTGACAAATTTGTAACATTGTTTATCTTAATTCAGTCTGCCGTAATAAAAGAAAAAAAAATGCAGGAGCAACAGCCACAAACTGCCCCAGTTTCCCCAGTTTTCCCTTCCCCGTGTTCCTCTCCCCCTGATCCCGAGTTGAGGGAGACCTGCGGAGCGACCTGCAGGGCAAGTTGTCCTGTTCAGGGTTCCCCCAAGGGTAACAGGATCCCTGGCTCCCCACGTCTCTCCCAGAACCCCTGCCCTGGTAGCCCTGGCCAAGCTACCAGAGCACTTTTCCATTCCCCCGTCTCCCCAGTTACAAACCCTCAGCTAAACATTTCCCAGGTTGCAAGTCCCCAGTTTTCACCCTCAGATCCCCGTGCCTCAGTTTCCCCCAGTTTCCAATGTTCCCCTGTGTTCCCCTACCCCTCTCCTAACCCTCAAAAGGGCTCCCGGAGGTCACAAGATGGCGGGGACCACATGGCTGGGACCTTCCCTTGTGCCTCTTCTCCCCATAATCCCTTTCAGACCCCCAAGAACAACCCTTTCCTCCATGGCTCCACCCTTTCTCCCTACCCTAACTCCACCCAGTTCCCCTCGAAAACCTCCTCCTCCTCAGGGGCGGGCCCCTCTGAAGTCATGCACCTAAACCCCGCCTTTTCTGATTGCCGCTCCTCCCCCTTGCCCTCCTCCTCAGTCGGTCCTCCAGTCCCGCCCCCTCCGACTCCTGGTTCTCACGCCCTTTCTTCCGGTTCCCACGGTCCCACATCCAGTTCCCATGCTTTGGGAGCTGGAGATGGTAAGCCTGGAAGCCAGAACCCGGAACAGGTAGAAATCCCCATTGCCGCACCGGTGACTTTTCGTGGAAGGGGTGGGCGGTCCCGGGAATGGGAAGCCCTCTCCTTCCAAACTAAGAAGGAGCTGTGCAAGGCACAGAAGGAGTTCGGGAGGGGTAGCGAATATTTTAAAGGTCTATTAAAAGCTACCTTTTCTGCGAACGAAATGGTGCCCAGTGATCTGAAGGAGTTGTTTTCCTGCCTCCTTTCCACAGCTGACTTCAGGTTGTGGAAACAGGGGTGGAAGAGATCATTAGAGACCATCCTTCCAAGCCTCTTGCACAGTATTGATGGATGTATAGATGGAGTCCCTCTGACTTTAGATCACTTGTGCGGTGAGGGAAATTGGGACAAGCCAGAGGAGCAAGCCAGGGTATTACCCCGGCCTGTCCTGATTAAAGTCATGGAGGCCGCAGAAAAGGTTTTCAATACATTACCTGAGGAGGGACCCCAGATAAATTTAATGAGTATTTTCCAGCTCCCTAATGAACCTTTTAATAAGTTTATCAATAGATTGCAAGCCCAGGCAGAGAAGCAAGTAGAAGAGGCAAATCTACAAGAACAGCTTGTATTAGAAGTGGCGAAAGCCAATGCCAATGACATTTGTAAACAGATAATTTTCAGTTTGCCTCTCTACCCAACCCCGACACTAGACATCCTCATCGAAGCCTGCTCCAAGAAGGTGCCGATGATGGGGATGTCCAGAGCCATCCCACCGCAACAGTTGAGACAAGCGCCTACTGCAGCAGTGACGCAGTTTCCACCATCACCAGCGCGTCAACCACTGTGTTTCCGCTGCAGGCAACCTGGACATCTAGCTAGGGACTGCCCGGCAGGGCATCCTAGCCAAGGGAGCAGTGCGGGGGCGAGGGCAAGCAATACAATAATAAAAAAAAACTAGGGGAGCTGCGCGAGCCTGCCCCGCGCGAAGCAATAAATGGGGCAGGTCTCGCGGGGGAGGGGGGCTTTTTACATCAGGCTTGGACACCCAACCGGACGCGACATCTAACCACCACCAAGGACATCCTCTTTCGAACCCAGCACTGGACAGTAGTTGCTGTGGATCCACTGGAGGGAGGCAAGAAAAATACTGGATGTGACTGTAAGTACATCGCCATCGGGGACACTAAACACACACCCCCAGAGATTGAGATCTCCCCGATCACCTTCCCAGAGGGTCCGGAAGATCTCATCCTCTTAGCGCGCTGCATTCACCCACCATATTTTCTCCCGAAGGGGCAAATCATAGCCCAGTACATTCCTGTCCCGGAGGGAGTCCCAGTGGACGACCACGCACCAGGCGTCTACTGGACAGAAGTAGTGGGTGAGGACAAACCCATCGTCGATTGCAGCATCAAGCAGGGTGCGGAATCTGTCCATCTGAAGGGTCTGCTTGATACGGGGGCAGATGTAACGATCATCCCCCAGAGGAGATGGCTGTCACATTGGGAGCTGCAACCTGTGGCAGGGAAAATTCAGGGTATAGGGGGTACTCAATTAGCGCAAGTATCAAGGAGCGTAGTGCAAATTATGGGGCCGGATGGGCAATTGGCAAACCTGCGCCCATTTGTTGCGGATTTTCAGGTTCCCTTGTGGGGGAGAGACCTTATGTCACAATGGGGGGTAAAGATCGAAATCCCGAAAACCCCTCGGGATTTTTAATAGCGGCCACTGTGGAGCGCCCCTTCCAAAAACTTGATTGGACCACTGATGAAGCAATCTGGATTGATCAGTGGCCGCTTCGAAAAGACAAATTAAGGGCGCTCAACGAGCTCGTGGAGGAGCAATTATTAAAAGGTAATATTGTAGAGACTACCAGCCCTTGGAACTCCCCGGTATTTGTTATCCGGAAGCCGGGGAAAGACAAGTGGCGGCTCCTTCACGACCTTCGTGCCATCAATAAGATCATTGTTGACATGGGGCCCCTCCAACCAGGGATGCCTACCCCAACGATGCTCCCCCGAAATTGGGATCTGGCCGTAATTGATATAAAAGACTGCTTCTTTCAAATTCCCTTGCACCCTGATGACGCCCCACGGTTTGCCTTCTCGGTGCCCACCCTCAACCGAGAAGCCCCAATGAGGAGATTCCACTGGCGGGTGTTGCCACAAGGCATGAAAAATTCACCCACCATCTGCCAGTGGTATGTCTCCTCATTGCTGTCTCCCGTGCGCAAAGAGATGGGGGAGGTCATCATCCATCACTATATGGATGATGTCCTAGTGTGCGCCCCCCATGACGATCTACTCACCCGATCACTTGACCGAGTGGTTAAAGTTTTAACAGCTGCAGGCTTTCAACTCCAGGAGGATAAAGTTCAACGGATGCCACCCTGGAAATATCTGGGTCTGCGGATTGCTGAGAGGACTGTTGTGCCTCAAAAATTAGCAATAAACAGCAATCCGAAAACCTTGTCAGACCTTCACTCGCTGTGTGGGACCTTAAACTGGGTCAGGCCTTGGCTGGGCCTTTCCACTGAAGACCTAGCCCCCCTCTTCACACTTTTGAAGGGGGAGAAGGAGCTGAGTTCTCCCAGGACCCTGACCCCAGAAGCGAGGAAAGCCCTGGAGAAAGTAGAAGAGGCGCTTGTCGAAAGACAGGCGCATCGGTACGAACCGACCCTGCCTTTTGAGTTTATTGTGCTCGGGAGAATGCCACACCTCAGTGGGCTGATTTTTCAGTGGGACCAGGGCTCAAAGGATCCCCTCTTAATCATAGAGTGGGTTTTCTTGAGCCATCAAAGGTCCAAAAGTGTCACCCGGCCAAAGGAGCTGATGGCTCAGCTCATCGGGAGAGCTCGGGCCAGGCTTCGGGAGATGGCTGGGTGCGACTTTGCATGCATTCGGGTACCAGTCAGCTTGTCTCGGGACAAAGAGTCCCCAGATAAGCTGACAAAAGAGATGTTTAATCAGTTACTTCGGGAAAATGAGACACTCCAGATTGCTTTGGATAGTTTTGAGGGCCAAGTCTCTGTTCATGCCCCTGCCCACAAATTTTTCAATTCCAAATTCGAACCAATTCCAAAAGAAGTACGGAGCAGGAAGCCCCTCAAAGCCCTGACTGTGTTCACTGACGCATCCGGGGCATCTCACAAGTCTGTGGTGACTTGGAGAAATCCTGAGACTCAGCAGTGGGAAGCAGATGTTCAATATGTGGAGGGATCTCCACAGGTTGCTGAGTTGGATGCAGTCGTCAGGGCCTTTGAGAGGTTCTCTGAACCTTTCAATTTAGTCACTGATTCGGCCTATGTTGCAGGGGTGGTTGCCAGAGCAGAACACGCTGCCCTGAAGGAGGTCTCTAACCCAAAATTGTTCGAGTTGCTTTCTAAATTAATATATACTGTTTCCCACAGGAAGCAACCATTTTTCGTGATGCATGTGAGGTCGCACACAGATCTCCCCGGCCCAGTAGCCGAGGGAAACCAGATGGCTGATTCCCTCGCTGCCCCTGTTTCCATGGCTCAGCTCCCTGATCGGTTCCAACAAGCTAAGCTGAGCCACCAAATGTTCCATCAGAATGTGCCTGGCCTGGTCCGCCAATTCCACCTGCGGCGGGATCAGGCCAGAGCCATTGTGGCCACATGCCCCCATTGCCAGACCACCGTCATGCCCTCTCTAGGGGCGGGGGTGAACCCTCGAGGCCTGGGGAGCTGTGAGGTGTGGCAGATGGATATAACTCACATTCCCGAATTTGGCGGGCTGAAGTTCGTACATGTATCCATAGACACTTTCTCAGGGGCAGTCTTTGCTTCTGCCCATACAGGAGAGAAAGCCGAGCATGCCTGCAAACACCTCATGCAGGCTTTCTCTGTGCTGGGGGTCCCCAAAGAGCTAAAGACAGATAATGGCCCAGCATACACTTCCAGAAAACTGGAAGAATTCCTGCAGAGTTGGGGAGTGACACATAAGAGAGGCATCCCACACTCCCCCACCGGCCAAGCGATTGTGGAGCGAGCCCACCAGTCGCTCAAACGCGTCCTAAAACGTCAGTGGGATTCAATGAAAGGTTGCGCCCCTCAGGATAGGCTATCAAAGGTGCTGTTTACTATCAATTTTCTGAACTGTACTGATACTAATCCCAATCCTCCGGTGGCACTGCACTTTAACTCCACCAGCAACTACGAGCTCCAACATCGCCCTCCAGTGCTGGTCCGGGACCCAGAAACCCAAAAGATCATGGGTCCATTCGATCTGGTGACCTGGGGGCGAGGTTACGCTTGCGTCTCCTCGCCCCAGGGACTAAGGTGGATCCCACAAAAGTGGGTGAAACCTTATGTCCCAAAACATCCTACCAGGCCACCAGATGAGCAAGAGGATGTCGCTGCGTCCGTGCAGGCCGCCCCAGTAACCCCCGAGGGCGACGAGGAGGGACAATGTCTCGAACCCCTTTTCTCTATTGATTTTTTGCTCTCCCTTTATGTTAACTGAAGTATTTGTTTTCCTTTATTTTCAGAGAGCCATCAGAAGGATGACCACCCCGAACGTCGCACTGGCCACCGTGCTCCTGCAGGATGGGGTGTCTCCGGATGGCTCTCTTCTGTTATAAGGACCATATTATAGATTGTTTTTGTAATTTTTTATTATTTTAGGTACATTCGCGGTGTTGCGGAAGTGTTTAATTCAATCCATCCTTTCTTTGTTATCCCCCCCACGGCAAGTTAACTATGTTGATGTAAACCCTCTTTCCCCTCCTCCTCCTCCTCCCTCTCCCGCTCCCGAATGGCTTGCTGTACCCTCTGCTCCCCTAGACCCCACGCCTTCCTCTGTTTCTTAAAAGGAAAGGGGGAGATGTTGCCGCCCATATTGCTTGGTTTTATTAAGTTCAGAGGTGGTTTACCCCAGTTGCTCCCCGGTCATAAAGAATGGTTTGTCCCCAGTTGCCCATCATTGTAAACCCTTCCCATTTTTCCAGATTGTTCCCCATCCATCACCCCAATCCTGCCCCTAAGCCCTGTCAATCTATGTGAACCCCCACCTTTTGTTCCAGTTCTTTCCTTGCCTATCATCCCTTCCTCGACGCCCCATTGATTGTACAGTTGCTTTCCCCCCCCCCCGGGTCCTTACCATTGGTCCTGCATATTGTAATCCCCACCCATAACCCCTCCGTTGCTGTTGTCCCATTGGTCACCATATGAGCCGCCCACGGTCCTTAAAACCTGGCGCATGGGGGTGCCCAGGGTCTCGGCTCAGACCTCTCCCCTGTGATCCCAGCCCTGCACCTGTTGGAATAAACTTGTTCCTGGGAAATCGGGTGAGCTTGAGCACTCTTTCTCCCTTCGTCACAACCCGTGTCGCCCTGTGAGCCACGACGCCAGAGCGCAGAGGAGCTCTGGAGGTTCCAGGTTGAGCCTCGCAGTGCTTGCCTGGTTCCCCACTCCTGCCGCTGACATCGGCCACAGCTAGCCGAGGAAAAAGGGGCCGAGCGGGCAGCGACACTTTGGAGCTGGCCTCGGTGCGTTTCCTTCTTTTGTTAGTGGACAGCGCCATCGTGTGGTTATTTTGATGAGCGCTGGCAGCCGGTGCCAGGGAAAAAGCCAAGCTGTTTGCGGCTCCGGCCTCATTGGTGTAGGAGCAGCGCAGGGAAGAGCTCCGCTGGGGGTCCTGGCTCTTAGAGACTGAGAGAATGTGATCCTGTATGTAGCACAGAAGGAAGTGGAATTGTTTCATTGTGGGCTGTGCAGTTTATAAGCTGCAAATGAAAAGGCAATTGCAGCGCAGCCTCTTCTTTTCTGTGTGATCAGCTGCTCAACATGTAACTCGCACACACTGAACTGCATCCACCTCCCTGGAGATATAAAATGTGTATATCACTTTCCTCAAACTCTATGTATTACCTTGCACTCTAGCAGATCCCAAACCGCTTCAAAACGTCCAGCAGCTACTCAAAAAGAAAAAGTCCAACAAAAAGCTAGTGCTGGCCTTCATAGTGCCTTTGCAGTCCGTAAAATAGACGAAATGCACTAGGGCTTTGAATGCTTCTTCCCAACTATATAAATTCTCTCCAAGTGGCAAAGTCCATCATTACAGCAAAATTTTTCAGCTGGAGTTCTGACTGAGAGATGTGCCAGGACAGAAGGCATTTGCTGACCTACCCTTTTTCCCTGTGTAACTTGGTATTTGCAGTACAATTATTTTCAGTGTGGCTGTGTCCAAGCAGCTAGAGATTACACAGATAGAAGTGTCAAGAGAGATGCTGCTAAAGTACGCCCTTCTTATAGCAGCATTTAAATGGCACACGACGCCTTGCTGCTTTTTCTTTCCCAGAGAGACCTGCTGTCAATTTTTTCACTCTGGCTTCTTGATCAAAAATGTCCACCTGAAATGTCTTACAGAAATAGGCTCCAGGTGTAAAAACCAGTACGGGACTACATTTTCTGCGTGCTCCACATAAGTCACATCAAACTCACTCATCAAACTTCACTCTCTCCTTCCATTCTCCACTGCCTCTACCATTGTGTTCTCTGAATCTCAGAGTCTAAAGGCAGGCGCAATAGTTTCCACTGAGGGGTTGGAAGAGGTGTACAAGCAGCACAAATAGCTTCTGCGCTGCGCAGGCCATTTCTCTGCATTTTAGAGCCTAAGGGAAAGCGCTAGTGTTCCTGCGGAGAGCTGCAACAGCTGCAGAATATGTGTTGTCTTGGCACATGTTTGCAATCCACCATGATGGATCCTTAGTGAAGCCAAACTGTGGTTCTGCTTCAAACATCTCACCCTGCTTGGCCACAAAGCTTTCGCTGACATGTCCCGTTGCCTTTTTATTGCTGCGTTTCATTTTCAGAGTTTGTACGGAATCATTGCACTTTGCTTCTAAGCTGAACGTCGATACTGCTGGAGTCTCATATGTCCATTTTCTTCTCACACAAAAAAACTGCTTCCTTTAAAACATGCTGATGCGACCTGCTTTCTTGCTCAGCTGTAATTTTAGGGGTGTTCTCTGTCCCGCTTACAGTCTGAATCTAAACTAAGAAGTTTATGGGACACAGATGTGCCAAGACAAATAGTTTGCTTGGACCTTGCCACGTGTATTCAAAAGCATCCTTTCACTCCACCATCAAGTCTCTGCTTTACATCCTGCAAACTTCACACACACATACATACATACATACTGGAATGAGGCACTTTCTTTCTTTCTTTCTTTCTCAGCTACACTCACCTATCCCCCACGCTAACTTCTTTACCGCTTTTCTCTTGGCCTTGCTATGCATACTTTTCCTCTTAAGACACCCATTGTCTGGCCTACCCCTTCCCTACATTGCCTTGCCTTTCCTTTCCTATCCAACCTTGCATTTCTTTGTCATTCCTGGCCATTGTTTTCCTCTTCCTCCCTGACCCATCCATGTCTTTCCCTTGCCCTTCCTACCAGTCCAGTGCCTTGCACCACCCATCCCCCTTGCCACTTTGTTTGGTTTCCCTTCCCCTTTGTCCAGCTCCAATCTTTCATTTCCTTCTCCTTCTAGGACTCTCATTGCCTTGCTTGCCTCTCCTTTGTCTTGCCTGGCAAAGCCACCACTTTTCTTGGCGTTACCTTTGAACCTCTCCTCTCCCTTGCCTTGCATTCCCTTGCTCACTCGTCCCCCACCTGGAATTCAATACCCCCCTTTTTGCTGCATTTCTTCATCTTGCCTTGCCCTGCCTGCTTCTCCTAGGACTCTCAAGGCTTTCACGTACCTCCAGCGTTTCAGGAGCATGTGAGAGGAAGCCCAAAAGAGGTCACGTGCAAGCACACCCATCTGTCCTGGCAGCTTGCTTCTGGCACCTATCCTTACATGTCTTGAATTTTGGACATAAAATTCACATTTCACCTTTGCGCTTCAGGACCAGAATGACAGTTCTTTTGTATACCAAGGAAAGCAGGTAATCCAAGTGTTTTAGGTGCAGATTAGAGATGGCCCATGTGAGATCAAGGCCAGCCAGAGAAGTCTGTCCTAGCCCCTTTTGTGTACCAGCAGTCTTTGAATGTACCTCTCATTTGTCTTGCCTTGGTGACCCAAAAGTTTCCTTGCCTTGCCCTGCCTTGCCTCCCTAGTCTTGCACTCCCTCCAGTGCCTACGCCCACACTTGACCTGCCTACTGCTTTCCTCCAGGGAAACCTAGCCTTGCCTAGCCCCTCCTGTTTCTGCCTGGCCTTCCTATGCCCATCCTTGCCTAGAAGTTCTGGGCCTTCTCTCACCTACCACTCCATTTGCTTGCCCCTCATGGCTCCAGCCTTGTCAGCTTCTCCCTTGACTTGCCTACAATTGCGCCTACACTTGGTTTGCATTGCAAAGAGCGGTAGGCAAGGCAAAGCAAAGCAAGGAAGGTCTTTCTAGGTCTTGCCAGGCAAGGCACACATAAGCAAGCAAGCAAAACAAGAGTAGACTAGCCACAGCATCAAAGGCAAGGCAAGGCCAAGTGACTCTGAGTGCCTTTCCTTGGCAAGTAAAAGATATAGTGACAATGTAATAGGGCAGGCGTTAAAGGTACCATGAGGAGGTGTAGTCCAGAGAGATATTTATGTCGTAGACCCTTCTGTGCAGGAGCCATTGTTGGACATAGTACAGGACATGGCATACAGCTTGGCTTGGTAAGTTCCTGAAGGAGAATGGCAATGCTTTCTCATGGGAAGGAAAGCACGTAGCCCCAGAGTTGGAGGTGCAGATAAGAAGCTGTGTCGCGCAGCTCAAGGACGACAGCAGCTTCTTGTGCCGGCATATTTGGAAGCACTCCCTCAATTTGTACAGTCATTGAGTCAGTATCCATCTTTGGAAGGCTGTCTGCCTCTAGTAAGAGTGTTCTGTCACCATTGTATGGGATCAGTCACTGGATGTTTTGGATTTTGGAGGAGGGGATGCCATTTCTCTTGAAATGAGCTTCTTGTTCTTCTCTTTGGCAAAGAAATTAAGTTTGGATGGGCACTTTGGGTGGTCTCAGTGAATTTAAAGGTTTTTCCCAAGAGGTTTCCCTGTGGGTTAGAGCTGTTGAACTGACAGTGGGAATCTAGACACCAAGTTGTTGAGCTTTTTGTCCTTGTAGCTTTAGTGTGTGAGTAGTCCCTGTTGCCATGCTGCTTGGATCTTGACTCTGAGACTGAAAGCTTAGGAGCGTAGAGCTGAAAAGAAAAGTGCCAATAGCAGGGTGTGTGTTCATTGTTTGATGGGTGAAGCTGAAATTGTAGGCAGCAAAGAACTTTCTCTCTCCGCTGGCACATTTGTTGAGCGGATGTCTTTGAGTTTGTTACCGGACTCTGCGAGAGTGAAAATGTTTGTTAGGGCAGAGGATTTCGTGTTGCCTTTTGAGTGTGGTGCAAAAGTGTTTGCACACTTGGAGGGGGAAAATCAGCAAAGTCTTTTTTTCCTGGCACAGTTAATTTGAGAGCAGGGACGTTTCCAACTGGGCTCTGTCCTTTGGAGCTGGCCTCGGTGCGTTTCCTTCTTTTGTTAGTCGACAGCGCCATCGTGTGGTTATTTTGATGAGCGCTGGCAGACGGTGCCAGGGAAAAAGCCAAGCTGTTTGCGGCTCCGGCCTCATTGGTGTAGGAGCAGCGCAGGGAAGAGCTCCGCTGGGGGTCCTGGCTCTTAGAGACTGAGAGAATGTGATCCTGTATGTAGCACAGAAGGAAGTGGAATTGTTTCATTGTGGGCTGTGCAGTTTATAAGCTGCAAATGAAAAGGCAATTGCAGCGCAGCCTCTTCTTTTCTGTGTGATCAGCTGCTCAACATGTAACTCGCACACACTGAACTGCATCCACCTCCCTGGAGATATAAAATGTGTATATCACTTTCCTCAAACTCTATGTATTACCTTGCACTCTAGCAGATCCCAAACCGCTTCAAAACGTCCAGCAGCTACTCAAAAACAAAAAGTCCAACAAAAAGCTAGTGCTGGCCTTTAGAGTGCCTTTGCAGTCCGTAAAATAGACGAAACGCACTAGGGCTTTGAATGCTTCTTCCCAACTATATAAATTCTCTCCAAGTGGCAAAGTCCATCATTACAGCAAAATTTTTCAGCTGGAGTTCTGACTGAGAGATGTGCCAGGACAGAAGGCATTTGCTGACCTAGCCTTTTTCCCTGTGTAACTTGGTATTTGCAGTACAATTATTTTCAGTGTCGCTGTGTCCAAGCAGCTAGAGATTACACAGATAGAAGTGTCAAGAGAGATGCTGCTAAAGTACGCCCTTCTTATAGCAGCATTTAAATGGCACACGACGCCTTGCTGCTTTTTCTTTCCCAGAGAGACCTGCTGTCAATTTTTTCACTCTGGCTTCTTGATCAAAAATGTCCACCTGAAATGTCTTACAGAAATAGGCCCCAGGTGTAAAAACCAGTACGGGGCTACATTTTCTGCGTGCTCCACATAAGTCACATCAAACTCACTCATCAAACTTCGCTCTCTCCTTCCATTCTCCACTGCCTCTACCATTGTGTTCTCTGGATCTCAGAGTCTAAAGGCAGGCGCAATAGTTTCCACTGAGGGGTTGGAAGAGGTGTACAAGCAGCACAAATAGCTTCTGCGCTGCGCAGGCCATTTCTCTGCATTTTAGAGCCTAAGGGAAAGCGCTAGTGTTCCTGCGGAGAGCTGCAACAGCTGCAGAATATGTGTTGTCTTGGCACATGTTTGCAATCCACCATGATGGATCCTTAGTGTAACCAAACTGTGGTTCTGCTTCAAACATCTCACCCTGCTTGGCCACAAAGCTTTCGCTGACATGTCCCATTGCCTTTTTATTGCTGCGTTTCATTTTCAGAGTTTGTACGGAATCATTGCACTTTGCTTCTAAGCTGAACGTCGATACTGCTGGAGTCTCATATGTCCATTTTCTTCTCACACAAAAAAACTGCTTCCTCTAAAACATGCTGATGCGACCTGCTTTCTTGCTCAGCTGTAATTTTAGGGGTGTTCTCTGTCCCGCTTACAGTCTGAATCTAAACTAAGAAGTTTATGGGACACAGATGTGCCAAGACAAATAGTTTGCTTGGACCTTGCCACGTGTATTCAAAAGCATCCTTTCACTCCACCATCAAGTCTCTGCTTTACATCCTGCAAACTTCACACACACATACATACATACGTACTGGAATGAGGCACTTTCTTTCTTTCTTTCTTTCTTTCTTTCTTTCTTTCTTTCTTTCTTTCTTTCTTTCTTTCTTTCTTTCTTTCTTTCTTTCTTTCTTTCTTTCTTTCTTTCTTTCTTTCTTTCTTTCTTTCTTTCTTTCTTTCTTTCTTTCTTTCTTTCTTTCTTTCTTTCTTTCTTTCTTTCTTTCTTTCTTTCTTTCTTTCTTTCTTTCTTTCTTTCTTTCTTTCTTTCTTTCTTTCTTTCTTTCTTTCTTTCTTTCTTTCTTTCTTTCTTTCTTTCTTTCTTTCTTTCTTTCTTTCTTTCTTTCTTTCTTTCTTTCTCAGCTACACTCACCTATCCCCCACGCTAACTTCTTTACCGCTTTTCTATTGGCCTTGCTATGCATACTTTTCCTCTTAAGAAACCCATTGTCTGGCCTACCCCTTCCCTACATTGCCTTGCCTTTCCTTTCCTATCCAACCTTGCATTTCTTTGTCATTTTATGGCCATTGCTTTCCTCTTCCTTCCTGACCCATCCATGTCTTTCCCTTGCCCTTCCTACCAGTTCAGTGCCTTGCACCACCCATCCCCCTTGCCACTTTGTTTGGTTTCCCTTCCCCTTTGTCCAGCTCCAATCTTTCATTTCCTTCTCCTTCTAGGACTCTCATTGCCTTGCTTGCCTCTCCTTTGTCTTGCCTGGCAAAGCCACCACTTTTCTTGGCGTTCCCTTTGAACCTCTCCTCTCCCTTGCCTTGCATTCCCTTGCTCACTCGTCCCCCACCTGGAATTCAATACCCCTCTTTTTGCGGAATTTCTTCATCTTGCCTTGCCCTGCCTGATTCTCCTAGGACTCTCAAGGCTTTCACGTACCTCCAGCGTTTCAGGAGCATGTGAGAGGAAGCCCAAAAGAGGTCACGTGCAAGCACACCCATCTGTCCTGGCAGCTTGCTTCTGGCACCTATCCTTACATGTCTTGAATTTTGGACATAAAATTCACATTTCACCTTTGCGCTTCAGGACCAGAATGACAGTTCTTTTGTATACCAAGGAAAGCAGGTAATCCAAGTGTTTTAGGTGCAGATTTGAGATGGCCCATGTGAGATCAAGGCCAGACAGAGAAGTCTGTCCTAGCCCCTTTTGTGTACCAGCAGTCTTTGAATGTACCTCTCATTTGTCTTGCCTTGGTGACCCAAAAGTTTCCTTGCCTTGCCCTGCCTTGCCTCCCTAGCATTGCACTCCCTCCAGTGCCTACGCCCACACTTGACCTGCCTACTGCTTTCCTCCAGGGAAACCTAGCCTTGCCTAGCCCCTCCTGTTTCTGCCTGGCCTTCCTATGCCCATCCTTGCCTAGAAGTTCTGGGCCTTCTCTCACCTACCACTCCATTTGCTTGCCCCTCATGGCTCCAGCCTTGTCAGCTTCTCCCTTGACTTGCCTACAATTGCGCCTACACTTGGTTTGCATTGCAAAGAGCGGTAGGCAAGGCAAAGCAAAGCAAGGAAGGTCTTTCTAGGTCTTGCCAGGCAAGGCACACATAAGGAAGCAAGCAAGCAAAACAAGAGTAGACTAGCCACAGCATCAAAGGCAAGGCAAGGCCAAGTGACTCTGAGTGCCTTTCCTTGGCAAGTAAAAGATATAGTGACAATGTAATAGGGCAGGCGTTAAAGGTACCATGAGGAGGTATAGTCCAGCAAGATATTTATGTCGTAGACCCTTCTGTGCAGGAGCCATTGTTGGACATAGTACAGGACATGGCATACAGTTTGGCTTGGTAAGTTCCTGAAGGAGAATGGCAATGTTTTCTCATGGGAAGGAAAGCACGTAGCCCCAGAGTTGGAGGTGCAGATAAGAAGCTGTGTCGCGCAGCTCAAGGACGACAGCAGCTTCTTGTGCCGGCATATTTGGAAGCACTCCCTCAATTTGTACAGTCATTGAGTCAGTATCCATCTTTGGAAGGCTGTCTGCCTCTAGTAAGAGTGTTCTGTCACCATTGTATGGGATCAGTCACTGGATGTTTTGGATTTTGGAGGAGGGGATGCCATTTCTCTTGAAATGAGCTTCTTGTTCTTCTCTTTGGCAAAGAAATTAAGTTTGGATGGGCACTTTGGGTGGTCTCAGTGAATTTAAAGGTTTTTCCCAAGAGGTTTCCCTGTGGGTTAGAGCTGTTGAACTGACAGTGGGAATCTAGACACCAAGTTGTTGAGCTTTTTGTCCTTGTAGCTTTAGTGTGTGAGTAGTCCCTGTTGCCATGCTGCTTGGATCTTGACTCTGAGACTGAAAGCTTAGGAGCGTAGAGCTGAAAAGAAAAGTGCCAATAGCAGGGTGTGTGTTCATTGTTTGATGGGTGAAGCTGAAATTGTAGGCAGCAAAGAACTTTCTCTCTCCGCTGGCACATTTGTTGAGCGGATGTCTTTGAGTTTGTTACCGGACTCTGCGAGAGTGAAAATGTTTGTTAGGGCAGAGGATTTCGTGTTGCCTTTTGAGTGTGGTGCAAAAGTGTTTGCACACTTGGAGGGGGAAAATCAGCAAAGTCTTTTTTTCCTGGCACAGTTAATTTGAGAGCAGGGACGTTTCCAACTGGGCTCTGTCCTTTGGAGCTGGCCTCGGTGCGTTTCCTTCTTTTGTTAGTCGACAGCGCCATCGTGTGGTTATTTTGATGAGCGCTGGCAGACGGTGCCAGGGAAAAAGCCAAGCTGTTTGCGGCTCCGGCCTCATTGGTGTAGGAGCAGCGCAGGGAAGAGCTCCGCTGGGGGTCCTGGCTCTTAGAGACTGAGAGAATGTGATCCTGTATGTAGCACAGAAGGAAGTGGAATTGTTTCATTGTGGGCTGTGCAGTTTATAAGCTGCAAATGAAAAGGCAATTGCAGCGCAGCCTCTTCTTTTCTGTGTGATCAGCTGCTCAACATGTAACTCGCACACACTGAACTGCATCCACCTCCCTGGAGATATAAAATGTGTATATCACTTTCCTCAAACTCTATGTATTACCTTGCACTCTAGCAGATCCCAAACCGCTTCAAAACGTCCAGCAGCTACTCAAAAACAAAAAGTCCAACAAAAAGCTAGTGCTGGCCTTTAGAGTGCCTTTGCAGTCCGTAAAATAGACGAAACGCACTAGGGCTTTGAATGCTTCTTCCCAACTATATAAATTCTCTCCAAGTGGCAAAGTCCATCATTACAGCAAAATTTTTCAGCTGGAGTTCTGACTGAGAGATGTGCCAGGACAGAAGGCATTTGCTGACCTACCCTTTTTCCCTGTGTAACTTGGTATTTGCAGTACAATTATTTTCAGTGTCGCTGTGTCCAAGCAGCTAGAGATTACACAGATAGAAGTGTCAAGAGAGATGCTGCTAAAGTACGCCCTTCTTATAGCAGCATTTAAATGGCACACGACGCCTTGCTGCTTTTTCTTTCCCAGAGAGACCTGCTGTCAATTTTTTCACTCTGGCTTCTTGATCAAAAATGTCCACCTGAAATGTCTTACAGAAATAGGCCCCAGGTGTAAAAACCAGTACGGGGCTACATTTTCTGCGTGCTCCACATAAGTCACATCAAACTCACTCATCAAACTTCGCTCTCTCCTTCCATTCTCCACTGCCTCTACCATTGTGTTCTCTGGATCTCAGAGTCTAAAGGCAGGCGCAATAGTTTCCACTGAGGGGTTGGAAGAGGTGTACAAGCAGCACAAATAGCTTCTGCGCTGCGCAGGCCATTTCTCTGCATTTTAGAGCCTAAGGGAAAGCGCTAGTGTTCCTGCGGAGAGCTGCAACAGCTGCAGAATATGTGTTGTCTTGGCACATGTTTGCAATCCACCATGATGGATCCTTAGTGAAACCAAACTGTGGTTCTGCTTCAAACATCTCACCCTGCTTGGCCACAAAGCTTTCGCTGACATGTCCCATTGCCTTTTTATTGCTGCGTTTCATTTTCAGAGTTTGTACGGAATCATTGCACTTTGCTTCTAAGCTGAACGTCGATACTGCTGGAGTCTCATATGTCCATTTTCTTCTCACACAAAAAAACTGCTTCCTCTAAAACATGCTGATGCGACCTGCTTTCTTGCTCAGCTGTAATTTTAGGGGTGTTCTCTGTCCCGCTTACAGTCTGAATCTAAACTAAGAAGTTTATGGGACACAGATGTGCCAAGACAAATAGTTTGCTTGGACCTTGCCACGTGTATTCAAAAGCATCCTTTCACTCCACCATCAAGTCTCTGCTTTACATCCTGCAAACTTCACACACACATACATACATACGTACTGGAATGAGGCACTTTCTTTCTTTCTTTCTTTCTTTCTTTCTTTCTTTCTTTCTTTCTTTCTTTCTTTCTTTCTTTCTTTCTTTCTTTCTTTCTTTCCTTTCTTTCTTTCTTTCTTTCTTTCTTTCTTTCTTTCTTTCTTTCTTTCTTTCTTCTTTTCTTTCTTTCTTTCTTTCTTTCTTTCTTTCTTTCTTTCTTTCTTTCTTTCTTTCTTTCTTTCTTTCTTTCTTTCTTTCTTTCTTTCTTTCTTTCTTTCTTTCTTTCTTTCTTTCTTTCTTTCTTTCTTTCTTTCTTTCTTTCTCAGCTACACTCACCTATCCCCCACGCTAACTTCTTTACCGCTTTTCTCTTGGCCTTGCTATGCATACTTTTCCTCTTAAGAAACCCATTGTCTGGCCTACCCCTTCCCTACATTGCCTTGCCTTTCCTTTCCTATCCAACCTTGCATTTCTTTGTCATTTTATGGCCATTGCTTTCCTCTTCCTTCCTGACCCATCCATGTCTTTCCCTTGCCCTTCCTACCAGTTCAGTGCCTTGCACCACCCATCCCCCTTGCCACTTTGTTTGGTTTCCCTTCCCCTTTGTCCAGCTCCAATCTTTCATTTCCTTCTCCTTCTAGGACTCTCATTGCCTTGCTTGCCTCTCCTTTGTCTTGCCTGGCAAAGCCACCACTTTTCTTGGCGTTACCTTTGAACCTCTCCTCTCCCTTGCCTTGCATTCCCTTGCTCACTCGTCCCCCACCTGGAATTCAATACCCCTCTTTTTGCGGAATTTCTTCATCTTGCCTTGCCCTGCCTGCTTCTCCTAGGACTCTCAAGGCTTTCACGTACCTCCAGCGTTTCAGGAGCATGTGAGAGGAAGCCCAAAAGAGGTCACGTGCAAGCACACCCATCTGTCCTGGCAGCTTGCTTCTGGCACCTATCCTTACATGTCTTGAATTTTGGACATAAAATTCACATTTCACCTTTGCGCTTCAGGACCAGAATGACAGTTCTTTTGTATACCAAGGAAAGCAGGTAATCCAAGTGTTTTAGGTGCAGATTTGAGATGGCCCATGTGAGATCAAGGCCAGACAGAGAAGTCTGTCCTAGCCCCTTTTGTGTACCAGCAGTCTTTTGAATGTACCTCTCATTTGTCTTGCCTTGGTGACCCAAAAGTTTCCTTGCCTTGCCCTGCCTTGCCTCCCTAGCATTGCACTCCCTCCAGTGCCTACGCCCACACTTGACCTGCCTACTGCTTTCCTCCAGGGAAACCTAGCCTTGCCTAGCCCCTCCTGTTTCTGCCTGGCCTTCCTATGCCCATCCTTGCCTAGAAGTTCTGGGCCTTCTCTCACCTACCACTCCATTTGCTTGCCCCTCATGGCTCCAGCCTTGTCAGCTTCTCCCTTGACTTGCCTACAATTGCGCCTACACTTGGTTTGCATTGCAAAGAGCGGTAGGCAAGGCAAAGCAAAGCAAGGAAGGTCTTTCTAGGTCTTGCCAGGCAAGGCACACATAAGGAAGCAAGCAAGCAAAACAAGAGTAGACTAGCCACAGCATCAAAGGCAAGGCAAGGCCAAGTGACTCTGAGTGCCTTTCCTTGGCAAGTAAAAGATATAGTGACAATGTAATAGGGCAGGCGTTAAAGGTACCATGAGGAGGTATAGTCCAGCAAGATATTTATGTCGTAGACCCTTCTGTGCAGGAGCCATTGTTGGACATAGTACAGGACATGGCATACAGTTTGGCTTGGTAAGTTCCTGAAGGAGAATGGCAATGTTTTCTCATGGGAAGGAAAGCACGTAGCCCCAGAGTTGGAGGTGCAGATAAGAAGCTGTGTCGCGCAGCTCAAGGACGACAGCAGCTTCTTGTGCCGGCATATTTGGAAGCACTCCCTCAATTTGTACAGTCATTGAGTCAGTATCCATCTTTGGAAGGCTGTCTGCCTCTAGTAAGAGTGTTCCTGTCACCATTGTATGGGATCAGTCACTGGATGTTTTGGATTTTGGAGGAGGGGATGCCATTTCTCTTGAAATGAGCTTCTTGTTCTTCTCTTTGGCAAAGAAATTAAGTTTGGATGGGCACTTTGGGTGGTCTCAGTGAATTTAAAGGTTTTTCCCAAGAGGTTTCCCTGTGGGTTAGAGCTGTTGAACTGACAGTGGGAATCTAGACACCAAGTTGTTGAGCTTTTTGTCCTTGTAGCTTTAGTGTGTGAGTAGTCCCTGTTGCCATGCTGCTTGGATCTTGACTCTGAGACTGAAAGCTTAGGAGAGTAGAGCAGAAAAGAAAAGTGCCAATAGCAGGGTGTGTGTTCATTGTTTGATGGGTGAAGCTGAAATTGAAGGCAGCAAAGAACTTTCTCTCTCCGCTGGCACATTTGTTGAGCGGATGTCTTTGAGTTTGTTACCGGACTCTGCGAGAGTGAAAATGTTTGTTAGGGCAGAGGATTTCGTGTTGCCTTTTGAGTGTGGTGCAAAAGTGTTTGCACACTTGGAGGGGGAAGATCAGCAAAGTCTTTTTTTCCTGGCACAGTTAATTTGAGAGCAGGGACGTTTCCAACTCGGCTCTGTCCTTTGGAGCTGGCCTCGGTGCGTTTCCTTCTTTTGTTAGTCGACAGCGCCATCGTGTGGTTATTTTGATGAGCGCTGGCAGACGGTGCCAGGGAAAAAGCCAAGCTGTTTGCGGCTCCGGCCTCATTGGTGTAGGAGCAGCGCAGGGAAGAGCTCCGCTGGGGGTCCTGGCTCTTAGAGACTGAGAGAATGTGATCCTGTATGTAGCACAGAAGGAAGTGGAATTGTTTCATTGTGGGCTGTGCAGTTTATAAGCTGCAAATGAAAAGGCAATTGCAGCACAGCCTCTTCTTTTCTGTGTGATCAGCTGCTCAACATGTAACTCGCACACACTGAACTGCATCCACCTCCCTGGAGATATAAAATGTGTATATCACTTTCCTCAAACTCTATGTATTACCTTGCACTCTAGCAGATCCCAAACCGCTTCAAAACGTCCAGCAGCTACTCAAAAACAAAAAGTCCAACAAAAAGCTAGTGCTGGTCTTTAGAGTGCCTTTGCAGTCCGTAAAATAGACGAAATGCACTAGGGCTTTGAATGCTTCTTCCCAACTATATAAATTCTCTCCAAGTGGCAAAGTCCATCATTACAGCAAAATTTTTCAGCTGGAGTTCTGACTGAGAGATGTGCCAGGACAGAAGGCATTTGCTGACCTACCCTTTTTCCCTGTGTAACTTGGTATTTGCAGTACAATTATTTTCAGTGTCGCTGTGTCCAAGCAGCTAGAGATTACACAGATAGAAGTGTCAAGAGAGATGCTGCTAAAGTACGCCCTTCTTATAGCAGCATTTAAATGGCACACGACGCCTTGCTGCTTTTTCTTTCCCAGAGAGACCTGCTGTCAATTTTTTCACTCTGGCTTCTTGATCAAAAATGTCCACCTGAAATGTCTTACAGAAATAGGCTCCAGGTGTAAAAACCAGTACGGGGCTACATTTTCTGCGTGCTCCACATAAGTCACATCAAACTCACTCATCAAACTTCACTCTCTCCTTCCATTCTCCACTGCCTCTACCATTGTGTTCTCTGGATCTCAGAGTCTAAAGGCAGGCGCAATAGTTTCCACTGAGCAGTTGGAAGAGGTGTACAAGCAGCACAAATAGCTTCTGCGCTGCGCAGGCCATTTCTCTGCATTTTAGAGTCTAAGGGAAAGCGCTAGTGTTCCTGCGGAGAGCTGCAACAGCTGCAGAATATGTGTTGTCTTGGCACATGTTTGCAATCCACCATGATGGATCCTTAGTGAAACCAAACTGTGGTTCTGCTTCAAACATCTCACCCTGCTTGGCCACAAAGCTTTCGCTGACATGTCCCATTGCCTTTTTATTGCTGCGTTTCATTTTCAGAGTTTGTACGGAATCATTGCACTTTGCTTCTAAGCTGAACGTCGATACTGCTGGAGTCTCATATGTCCATTTTCTTCTCACACAAAAAAACTGCTTCCTTTAAAACATGCTGATGCGACCTGCTTTCTTGCTCAGCTGTAATTTTAGGGGTGTTCTCTGTCCCGCTTACAGTCTGAATCTAAACTAAGAAGTTTATGGGACACAGATGTGCCAAGACAAATAGTTTGCTTGGACCTTGCCACGTGTATTCAAAAGCATCCTTTCACTCCACCATCAAGTCTCTGCTTTACATCCTGCAAACTTCACACACACATACATACATACATACTGGAATGAGGCACTTTCTTTCTTTCTTTCTTTCTCAGCTACACTCACCTATCCCCTACGCTAACTTCTTTACCGCTTTTCTCTTGGCCTTGCTATGCATACTTTTCCTCTTAAGACACCCATTGTCTGGCCTACCCCTTCCCTACATTGCCTTGCCTTTCCTTTCCTATCCAACCTTGCATTTCTTTGTCATTTTATGGCCATTGCTTTCCTCTTCCTTCCTGACCCATCCATGTCTTTCCCTTGCCCTTCCTACCAGTCCAGTGCCTTGCACCACCCATCCCCCTTGCCACTTTGTTTGGTTTCCCTTCCCCTTTGTCCAGCTCCAATCTTTCATTTCCTTCTCCTTCTAGGACTCTCATTGCCTTGCTTGCCTCTCCTTTGTCTTGCCTGGCAAAGCCACCACTTTTCTTGGTGTTCCCTTTGAACCTCTCCTCTCCCTTGCCTTGCATTCCCTTGCTCACTCGTCCCCCACCTGGAATTCAATACCCCTCTTTTTGCGGAATTTCTTCATCTTGCCTTGCCCTGCCTGCTTCTCCTAGGACTCTCAAGGCTTTCACGTACCTCCAGCGTTTCAGGAGCATGTGAGAGGAAGCCCAAAAGAGGTCACGTGCAAGCACACCCATCTGTCCTGGCAGCTTGCTTCTGGCACCTATCCTTACATGTCTTGAATTTTGGACATAAAATTCACATTTCACCTTTGCGCTTCAGGACCAGAATGACAGTTCTTTTGTATACCAAGGAAAGCAGGTAATCCAAGTGTTTTAGGTGCAGATTAGAGATGGCCCATGTGAGATCAAGGCCAGCCAGAGAAGTCTGTCCTAGCCCCTTTTGTGTACCAGCATTTTTTGAATGTACCTCTCATTTGTCTTGCCTTGGTGACCCAAAAGTTTCCTTGCCTTGCCCTGCCTTGCCTCCCTAGCCTTGCACTCCCTCCAGTGCCTACGCCCACACTTGACCTGCCTACTGCTTTCCTCCAGGGAAACCTAGCCTTGCCTAGGCCTTCCTGTTTCTGCCTGGCCTTCCTATGCCCATCCTTGCCTAGAAGTTCTGGGCCTTCTCTCACCTACCACTCCATTTGCTTGCCCCTCATGGCTCCAGCCTTGTCAGCTTCTCCCTTGACTTGCCTACAATTGCGCCTACACTTGGTTTGCATTGCAAAGAGCGGTAGGCAAGGCAAAGCAAAGCAAGGAAGGTCTTTCTAGGTCTTGCCAGGCAAGGCACACATAAGCAAGCAAGCAAAACAAGAGTAGACTAGCCACAGCATCAAAGGCAAGGCAAGGCCAAGTGACTCTGAGTGCCTTTCCTTGGCAAGTAAAAGATATAGTGACAATGTAATAGGGCAGGCGTTAAAGGTACCATGAGGAGGTATAGTCCAGAGAGATATTTATGTCGTAGACCCTTCTGTGCAGGAGCCATTGTTGGACATAGTACAGGACATGGCATACAGTTTGGCTTGGTAAGTTCCTGAAGGAGAATGGCAATGCTTTCTCATGGGAAGGAAAGCACGTAGCCCCAGAGTTGGAGGTGCAGATAAGAAGCTGTGTCGCGCAGCTCAAGGACGACAGCAGCTTCTTGTGCCGGCATATTTGGAAGCACTCCCTCAATTTGTACAGTCATTGAGTCAGTATCCATCTTTGGAAGGCTGTCTGCCTCTAGTAAGAGTGTTCTGACACCATTGTATGGGATCAGTCACTGGATGTTTTGGATTTTGGAGGAGGGGATGCCATTTCTCTTGAAATGAGCTTCTTGTTCTTCTCTTTGGCAAAGAAATTAAGTTTGGATGGGCACTTTGGGTGGTCTCAGTGAATTTAAAGGTTTTTCCCAAGAGGTTTCCCTGTGGGTTAGAGCTGTTGAACTGACAGTGGGAATCTAGACACCAAGTTGTTGAGCTATTTGTCCTTGTAGCTTTAGTGTGTGAGTAGTCCCTGTTGCCATGCTGCTTGGATCTTGACTCTGAGACTGAAAGCTTAGGAGCGCAGAGCTGAAAAGAAAAGTGCCAATAGCAGGGTGTGTGTTCATTGTTTGATGGGTGAAGTTGAAATTGTAGGCAGCAAAGAACTTTCTCTCTCCGCTGGCACATTTGTTGAGCGGATGTCTTTGAGTTTGTTACCAGACTCTGCGAGAGTGAAAATGTTTGTTAGGGCAGAGGATTTCGTGTTGCCCTTTGAATGTGGTGCAAAAGTGTTTGCACACTTGGAGGGGGAAGATCAGCAAAGTCTTTTTTTCCTGGCACAGTTAATTTGAGAGCAGGGACGTTTCCAACTCGGCTCTGTCCTTTGGAGCTGGCCTCGGTGCGTTTCCTTCTTTTGTTAGTCGACAGCGCCATCGTGTGGTTATTTTGATGAGCGCTGGCAGACGGTGCCAGGGAAAAAGCCAAGCTGTTTGCGGCTCCGGCCTCATTGGTGTAGGAGCAGCGCAGGGAAGAGCTCCGCTGGGGGTCCTGGCTCTTAGAGACTGAGAGAATGTGATCCTGTATGTAGCACAGAAGGAAGTGGAATTGTTTCATTGTGGGCTGTGCAGTTTATAAGCTGCAAATGAAAAGGCAATTGCAGCGCAGCCTCTTCTTTTCTGTGTGATCAGCTGCTCAACATGTAACTCACACATACTGAACTGCATCCACCTCCCTGGAGATATAAAATGTGTATATCACTTTCCTCAAACTCTATGTATTACCTTGCACTCTAGCAGATCCCAAACCGCTTCAAAACGTCCAGCAGCTACTCAAAAAGAAAAAGTCCAACAAAAAGCTAGTGCTGGCCTTTATAGTGCCTTTGCAGTCCGTAAAATAGACGAAATGCACTAGGGCTTTGAATGCTTCTTCCCAACTATATAAATTCTCTCCAAGTGGCAAAGTCCATCATTACAGCAAAATTTTTCAGCTGGAGTTCTGACTGAGAGATGTGCCAGGACAGAAGGCATTTGCTGACCTAGCCTTTTTCCCTGTGTAACTTGGTATTTGCAGTACAATTATTTTCAGTGTCGCTGTGTCCAAGCAGCTAGAGATTACACAGATAGAAGTGTCAAGAGAGATGCTGCTAAAGTACGCCCTTCTTATAGCAGCATTTAAATGGCACACGACGCCTTGCTGCTTTTTCTTTCCCAGAGACACCTGCTGTCAATTTTTTCACTCTGGCTTCTTGATCAAAAATGTCCACCTGAAATGTCTTACAGAAATAGGCTCCAGGTGTAAAAACCAGTACGGGGCTACATTTTCTGCGTGCTCCACATAAGTCACATCAAACTCACTCGTCAAACTTCACTCTCTCCTTCCATTCTCCACTGCCTCTACCATTGTGTTCTCTGGATCTCAGAGTCTAAAGGCAGGCGCAATAGTTTCCACTGAGGGGTTGGAAGAGGTGTACAAGCAGCACAAATAGCTTCTGCGCTGCGCAGGCCATTTCTCTGCATTTTAGAGTCTAAGGGAAAGCGCTAGTGTTCCTGCGGAGAGCTGCAACAGCTGCAGAATATGTGTTGTCTTGGCACATGCTTGCAATCCACCATGATGGATCCTTAGTGAAACCAAACTGTGGTTCTGCTTCAAACATCTCACCCTGCTTGGCCACAAAGCTTTCGCTGACATGTCCCATTGCCTTTTTATTGCTGCGTTTCATTTTCAGAGTTTGTACGGAATCATTGCACTTTGCTTCTAAGCTGAACGTCGATACTGCTGGAGTCTCATATGTCCATTTTCTTCTCACACAAAAAAACTGCTTCCTTTAAAACATGCTGATGCGACCTGCTTTCTTGCTCAGCTGTAATTTTAGGGGTGTTCTCTGTCCCGCTTACAGTCTGAATCTAAACTAAGAAGTTTATGGGACACAGATGTGCCAAGACAAATAGTTTGCTTGGACCTTGCCACGTGTATTCAAAAGCATCCTTTCACTCCACCATCAAGTCTCTGCTTTACATCCTGCAAACTTCACACACACATACATACATACAAACTGGAATGAGGCACTTTCTTTCTTTCTTTCTCAGCTACACTCACCTATCCCCTACGCTAACTTCTTTACCGCTTTTCTCTTGGCCTTGCTATGCATACTTTTCCTCTTAAGACACCCATTGTCTGGCCTACCCCTTCCCTATGTCGTTCTAATTAGGAAAGGCGGAAAGAACGACACGGACTCTCAAAGGAGTCAGAACAGGAGAGAATCTCTCAGTTTATTGCTCCAGGCCTGTTTTATAGACAGATACGTGGAAAGTACAGAAAGGAAACTCTTATTGGTTAGTAAACTACTACATCACCATCATTGGTCAGTGGGGCTCACCATCCCCCTGCCCTTCTCCTGCAAGGAAAACAAGGAGACCAAAACAACACCTGCAAGACTGTTTTGTTTCCTTGAGGATTGTTTTAATTCTTTCTCATATTTTTCCCAGGCTACTTTCTCAGGCAAGCCTGAGGAGCTATGCGGCCTGTAATTTGTACAGGCACTCTGATTCAGATTTAGCATCCATAATTCACCCCTTTTGTTAAAAAAAAAATAAAAGGGCAGTGTTTGTCACGTCCTGCTGGGCCCTTGCAGGAGAGAGAACAAACACAGCACAAGAGGTTTATTTCAATAGAACTTGGAATGGATGCTGATTTAGAATCTTGACTTATGTTTTGATGTTTAAGGATTGTTCTCCTTGCAAGGATCTGATGGCTGACTCTAACAGAACCGGTTCAGTGAACTAACACACACGCACACACAACAAAAACTATTGTTAGTCTGTTCCAACTGACGGTCTAACTTATCGACAAGTAAGAATGTTCAGTCTCTGCTTGTAGAAGGACCATCTGAGTGATGATCGGTATCTTGGTCATCATCTGAGGGTCGCCTGTTGATTGCTTTCTGCCTTTGGTGTCGCAGATCAGGGCGGACGCACCTTGCGGGTACCCACCGTACCCCAGTGTCTGTGGAAATGCATGCATACCCGCGACCCCAAGCGATGAGTTCACACGGGCCTTGCCACTTGTTGGTGGTTAGGTCTTTCACCCAGACTTTCGCTCGGGGCAGGTGCACCTGGCCTGAGGACTGCAATGAAGGAAAATGATTCAAAATGACAGGGTTATCAGAATTTTTTTGCACTGTGAGGTGATTGATTGTATACAAGGCTTTCTCCAGCCGGCTGTGTGGAGTTTCTCCAACCATCCCCGTTTTTTGTTTTTCTAGAACACGTTTTAGGGTACCATGAGCGCGTTCGACAATAGCCTGCCCAGTGGGAGAATGTGGAATACCGAATGTGTGTGAAACTCCCCATAACTGTCTTCTGTGAGGTGTAGGCAGGGCCATTGTCAGTTTTCACAGAAGAAGGTATGCCCAAGACTGCAAATGCAATTTTCCAATGGGCAATAACATCACGACCTTTTTCCCCGGTGTGAGCAGATGCCCACATAGCAGATGAAAAGGTGTCAACAGACACATGCACATACTTAAGTCTGCCAAATTCCGCAATGTGAGTAACATCTGTCTGCCAAAGCTGTAGGGCTTTCAACCCTCTGGGGTTCACCCCCGCTGGCAGAGGTGCTGCAAGTCCATGACAGTCAGCACAAGAACTGACAATGTCACGAGCTTCGGTCGGTGTCAGGTGAAACTGTTTTTGCAAAGTATGTGCACTTTGGTGGAAAAAATCATGCGATGCCTTGGCTTGTGCAATTTTGTCAGGCTGAGGTGCTACCCATGCAGGGTTAGCTAACCTATCAGCCCTGGCATTACCTTCTGCTATGAAACCTGGTAGATTGGTATGACTCCGAATATGCAGGATATAATATGGGTGAACTCGAGCTTGGATTACACACCACAAAGACTTCAGCAGCTGAAATAGATGCTCATTATCAACTTCTTTCAGGAGCACACAATCTAAACGCTTAGCAAGATCTGCTACATAAGCAGAATCAGTAACTAGATTCAATGGTACCTGAGAAAACCGCTGGAATGCCATGGTTGCAGCCCTTAGTTCGACTAACTGGGCTGAGCCTGACTCATGGCCTTCCAGCACTTGCCACTCAGACTCATCCTTCCATGTAACAATGGCTTTTCCCGTCCTTCCTGAACCATCAGTGAAGACGGTGGGTCCCTGCACCGGCACCCGACTACTCTTTTGTCGAAAGGACAATTCAGCTGACCCTGCTAATTGCAACAGTTTGTGGCTGGGCAGATGATAAGCAACCTGCCCTGAAAAGTTTTGCAGCGCACTCTGTAAGGAGGCACTGTTAGTCAGACTCCATTCAAATTCCTCCCGCCGTATTGGGAGGATAATTTTCCCAGGGTCGGCTGCCATCAGCTGCAAACACCATTGACGGCATTTAATTATCAATTGAGCAACCAATTCAAATACCGTGGGCGCCGTCTTTTTCGGTTGATGGGGCAGAAAAATCCATTCCAAAATGTGCAAAGGATCAGACCATTGTTCACTCCATTGGCCAATGATACCTGTAGGATGAGACTCTGGACAAGTAATAAAAACAGTGATATCAATGGATGGATCCACCCGGTAAACCTGCCGAGCAGAAACAGCCTGTTGAACATCCTCCAGCGCTCGCTGCGCTTCAGGAGTCAGCTCCCGAGGGGAGTTCAGATCAGGGTCCCCCTTCAAAAGATTGAACAATGGGGACAACTGTGCCGTGGTCAGCCCTAAGTAAGGACGCAACCACGTGATGATACCCATCAATTTTTGGGCATCATTCAGAGTTTTGATAGAATCCACAAATTGCACCTCTTGATGGCAAATGGTTCGATCTAAGATTTTGACCCCTAGATATTTCCAAGGAGGATGCTGCTGAACCTTTTCCGGAGCTACCTGCAGGCCATGAGAACGCAGAGCTCCGAACAGCTGGGGCTGTATCCTCAGCAGTTCATCCTGGGTGGATGCTGCCACCAGGATGTCATCCATGTAATGATAACAATAAGCTTCAGGAAACTGCTCACGGACTCCTGATAAGGCCTGAGCCACATACCACTGACAAATAGTCGGGCTGTTCTTGCAGCCCTGTGGCAAAACCTTCCATTGATACCTCTGCACGGGTTCAGCGTTGTTGATCGCAGGCACTGTGAAAGCAAACTTGCATTTGTCCTCAGCATGCAACGGAATAGTAAAAAAACAATCCTTTAGATCAAGGATCAGGATTTTCCACCCCGTGGGAAGCATGGTAGGTGACGGCATGCCAGGCTGCAGTGCCCCCATGCTTTCCATGACTGCATTGATCTTGCGGAGATCCTGCAACAATCTCCATTTCCCAGACTTTTTCCTGATCACAAAAACGGGACTGTTCCAGGGACTAGTGGAAGGCTCAATGTGTCCCTGCTGTAACTGTTCTTGGACTAATTCACGAAGGGCAACCAATTTCTCTTTAGCCAGGGGCCACTGGTTTTCCCAGATGGGTTTGGTCACCAGCCACCGCAAAGGCAGCGTGGAAAACTGTGTGCCCTTCATCACAGTGGCCCCTATCAAAAATGTGTCCCAATCCGCACTCCCCATGCTGCCAAGACATCCCGCCCCCAGAGGTTAAGTGGAGCTGCAGTGACATAAGGCCGGACCGTAGCTGTTTGCCCTTCTGGGTTTTTGATCAGCACGGGCCGCTGGCTCACAAATGTCTGCGTGGTACCTCCCAGTCCCTCAATGGCCGAACCCATAGGAGTCAAGGGCCAGGATGGAGGCCACGCAGAGAAGGAGACGATCGTCACATCTGCCCCGGTGTCGATGAGACCTCGAAGCTGAATTTGCGGCGGGCTGGCAGTCGGCAGACTCAGGGTGCACGTCATTTGAGGACGCTGAGTAGAGATACAGGCAGACCAAAGGACTTGGGGCAATCCGGTAGATCCAAAGCCACCATCCCCACGGGTCCGATCAGCAGTCCTAGGAACACAGGACTTAAAAGGCACAAGTTGAGCAATGCGAGTCTTCTCAGGGATGGTAACAGGGGGGGGAAGGAGTAGAAACCAGGGCACAAATCTGTCCCATAAAGTCAGCATCAATGACTCCCGGGTGTACAAAAATTCCTTGTAGGGTCGCACTAGATCTTCCCACAAGCAGTGCACTCAAACCGTGACCCAGAGGACCAAAAGCATCCAGGGGAACCTTATGCACATGACTAGAATCTAATGTAACTGTTGTTGCGGTGTATACATCCACTCCTGCCGCCCCCTGGGTGCTGCCTCTAAGCTGGCTGAGTAGGCCTGTGGGGGGGCTGTGCCCTGGGAACTCACTTGTGTCAGAGCGCAGGTCCCCTGTGCGCTCCTGTACACGTTTCCCGAATCCCCCAAAGGCTGACCATTGGCATGATATCTAGATCTACATTGATCAGAAAAATGACCTGGCTTGTGACATCTAGCACACAAGAACTTTCCTTTCCCTTTATTATTCTGCTGCACCTGCCGAGCCTTGCCCTGAGCATTCTTTTGCTTCCTGGAACCACCCTGGCAGCCTGGTTGTTTTGATGCTAGAGCTGCTGCCAGAGCAGACATTTTGTGCCCGACAGAGCCCACCTTGGCACAGGCTCGGACCATTTCTGGTATGGAGGGGTCCCCTGGAAGAGCTTCTATGATCTTCCTACAGTCCTCATTAGCATTATCCCTTGCCAGCTGTTTACACAAGAGCTGTCTCAGGTTATCATCTTCAACCTGCTTCTCCAAGGCTGCAGCAATTTTTTCAACAAAGGGTAAGAAAGGTTCCTTTAGACCATGAGTAATCGTTACATATCGTGCCCTGGGAGCAGCCGCTTCTATAGTTTTTAGCAATGCTCCCATACCAATCTTCTGCCCTTGCTCAAGGACTCTGATGTCCCAACGGGCCTGGAGGTCAGGATTGGAAAAGTCACCAATACCCATAAGGGCCTCTACTCTGACCCCCTGTCAGACATCATGTGCAGGCAGACGCGCATTCCCGTCTGCAGCCCTTTGAGCCATCTGCCTCCAATTGTCTTCAAAAACTTTAAACTGCACAGGCTGAAACAAGACTTGAGCCAGGTGCCTAATATCAAACGGAGCAAGCACATCAGTGTCTAACACCCTAATAATCTGCATAACCTCGGGAGATCCGAGCCCGTATTGTGCCACCTTACTCTGTATATCCTGCACCACTCTCCATGCTATCACATTATGCTTGTCGGCCTGTCCCGTATTCGGGGCGGCCTTAAACACAGGGAAGGCTTGGGCCGCCCCTTGGGGCGCCCCTTGGACGTCCCATCCCAGCTGGACCCAGTCATCAGGAGCCGAAGCGGTTTCCAGTCCTCCCGCCGTCTCCCCCGCTCCAGCCCCTACGGTGTTAAAAATCCCGGTCCCGGGTGTCCCCAGCCTCTCGAGCAACTCCCAATCCCCCACTTCCAAAGCTTGCTGTTTCACCACGTCCCAAAAATGCCCCCGATGCATCGGAGACGCGGTCACCGGACAGGGTGGGGATGGGCCGAGACGGTCCCAGGGCGGGCTCGCTGCCGGGTCGTTGCGGGCAGCAGAAGAGGTGGACGGGCCGGCCACGTCAGGCGGTGCAGATCTTCGCTCGGAGGCCAAAGCAGGTACAACAGCAGAACAGCCGCACCGGGCTCGAGGGAGGGGCGGCGCCGGCCCCGGCACGGGCCCCGCCGAAGGCAGCGGGGGGGCGGGAGAAGCACCCGCCGCCGCTGGCGGCAGAGCCCGCAGCGGCGGTCCTAGGGGGGGGGATTTCTGGCACGCAGCCCGCCTCCGCCCGCGGCCCAAATCTTCGGGGGACCCGGGCCGCTCCGAGGAAGCCCTACGCCACTCATCTTCCACCCTGGCCTCACTGTCCTCAGACTGGCTCCGTTCCAGCGCCTTAAAAAGCGCCCCCCAGGTGACTGCCAGGCTGCTCACACTGGTATCCCCATCAGTCAGTTCAGACCATAGACGGTCTCCTACCGACAGCCAAACCTCAAGATCAAAGGCATTATCCATAGTCACAGCAAAATCTTGCTCTTTTATCCACTGAAATAAGGCACGCATGGCATCTTCAGAAACACAGAGCCCCATACGGGGCAGGGCATCCTGCCAAGCGAGGTAGGCAAGCTGTTCATCAGCTGAATTACAGTTCCCCATTATGAGAACTTTATCTTGGTGGCTCCGCGAATGTAATTACACAACCGCTATCGGCTTGGACCCGGGATTTCAAGCTCTGCTTCACCAAGATAGGCCGTTCCAAGCCCGCTCTCTGGCAGGCTCCACTATCCCGTTGGTTAGAAACCAGCTTCCACTTGGGAAGCCCGGGAGAATTCCACTTTCCCCTCTAGGGGGAAGGGCTGGTGTTTTTCCCGCTCGCTGCTTACCCTCAGGGGTTCAGCGTCACGTCGGTTGTCTTCAGACCTCGGGGGTCAGTAGATACAGTTCACGTCGGGTTACCAGACTTCGGAGGGTCGGTTCATCCTCACGCGGGGTCACCAGATGTCGTTCTAATTAGGAACGGCGGAAAGAACGACACGGACTCTCAAAGGAGTCAGAACAGGAGAGAATCTCTCAGTTTATTGCTCCAGGCCTGTTTTATAGACAGATACGTGGAAAGTACAGAAAGGAAACTCTTATTGGTTAGTAAACTACTACATCACCATCATTGGTCAGTGGGGCTCACCATCCCCCTGACCTTCTCCTGCAAGGAAAACAAGGAGAGAAAAACAACACCTGCAAGACTGTTTTGTTTCCCTGAGGATTGTTTTAATTCTTTCTCATGTTTTTCCCAGGCTACTTTCTCAGGCAAGCCTGAGGAGCTATGCGGCCTGTAATTTGTACAGGCACTCTGATTCAGATTTAGCATCCATATCCCTACATTGCCTTGCCTTTCCTTTCCTATCCAACCTTGCATTTCTTTGTCATTCCTGGCCATTGCTTTCCTCTTCCTTCCTGACCCATCCATGTCTTTCCCTTGCCCTTCCTACCAGTCCAGTGCCTTGCACCACCCATCCCCCTTGCCACTTTGTCCAGTTTCCCTTCCCCTTTGTCCAGCTCCAATCTTTCATTTCCTTCTCCTTCTAGGACTCTCATTGCCTTGCTTGCCTCTCCTTTGTCTTGCCTGGCAAAGCCACCACTTTTCTTGGCGTTACCTTTGAACCTCTCCTCTCCCTTGCCTTGCATTCCCTTGCTCACTCGTCCCCCACCTGGAATTCAATACCCCTCTTTTTGCTGCATTTCTTCATCTTGCCTTGCCCTGCCTGCTTCTCCTAGGACTCTCAAGGCTTTCACGTACCTCCAGCGTTTCAGGAGCATGTGAGAGGAAGCCCAAAAGAGGTCACGTGCAAGCACACCCATCTGTCCTGGCAGCTTGCTTCTGGCACCTATCCTTACATGTCTTGAATTTTGGACATAAAATTCACATTTCACCTTTGCGCTTCAGGACCAGAATGACAGTTCTTTTGTATACCAAGGAAAGCAGGTAATCCAAGTGTTTTAGGTGCCGATTAGAGATGGCCCATGTGAGATCAAGGCCAGCCAGAGAAGTCTGTCCTAGCCCCTTTTGTGTACCAGCAGTCTTTGAATGTACCTCTCATTTGTCTTGCCTTGGTGACCCAAAAGTTTCCTTGCCTTGCCCTGCCTTGCCTCCCTAGCCTTGCACTCCCTCCAGTGCCTACGCCCACACTTGACCTGCCTACTGCTTTCCTCCAGGGAAACCTAGCCTTGCCTAGGCCTTCCTGTTTCTGCCTGGCCTTCCTATGCCCATCCTTGCCTAGAAGTTCTGGGCCTTCTCTCACCTACCACTCCATTTGCTTGCCCCTCATGGCTCCAGCCTTGTCAGCTTCTCCCTTGACTTGCCTACAATTGCGCCTACACTTGGTTTGCATTGCAAAGAGCGGTAGGCAAGGCAAAGCAAAGCAAGAAAGGTCTTTCTAGGTCTTGCCAGGCAAGGCACACATAAGCAAGCAAGCAAAACAAGAGTAGACTAGCCACAGCATCAAAGGCAAGGCAAGGCCAAGTGACTCTGAGTGCCTTTCCTTGGCAAGTAAAAGATATAGTGACAATGTAATAGGGCAGGCGTTAAAGATACCATGAGGAGGTGTAGTCCAGAGAGATATTTATGTCGTAGACCCTTCTGTGCAGGAGCCATTGTTGGACATAGTACAGGACATGGCATACAGCTTGGCTTGGTAAGTTCCTGAAGGAGAATGGCAATGCTTTCTCATGGGAAAGAAAGCATGTAGCCCCAGAGTTGGAGGTGCAGATAAGAAGCTGTGTCGCGCAGCTCAAGGATGACAGCAGCTTCTTGTGCCGGCATATTTGGAAGCACTGCCTCAATTTGTACAGTCATTGAGTCAGTATCCATCTTTGGAAGGCTGTCTGCCTCTAGTAAGAGTGTTTTGACACCATTGTATGGGATCAGTCACTGGATGTTTTGGATTTTGGAGGAGGGGATGCCATTTCTCTTGAAATGAGCTTCTTGTTCTTCTCTTTGGCAAAGAAATTAAGTTTGGATGGGCACTTTGGGTGGTCTCAGTGAATTTAAAGGTTTTTCCCAAGAGGTTTCCCTGTGGGTTAGAGCTGTTGAACTGACAGTGGGAATCTAGACACCAAGTTGTTGAGCTTTTTGTCCTTGTAGCTTTAGTGTGTGAGTAGTCCCTGTTGCCGTGCTGCTTGGATCTTGACTCTGAGACTGAAAGCTTAGGAGCGTAGAGCTGAAAAGAAAAGTGCCAATAGCAGGGTGTGTGTTCATTGTTTGATGGGTGAAGCTGAAATTGTAGGCAGCAAAGAACTTTCTCTCTCCGCTGGCACATTTGTTGAGCGGATGTCTTTGAGTTTGTTACCGGACTCTGCGAGAGTGAAAATGTTTGTTAGGGCAGAGGATTTCGTGTTGCCCTTTGAGTGTGGTGCAAAAGTGTTTGCACACTTGGAGGGGGAAGATCAGCAAAGTCTTTTTTTCCTGGCACAGTTAATTTGAGAGCAGGGACGTTTCCAACTCGGCTCTGTCCTTTGGAGCTGGCCTCGGTGCGTTTCCTTCTTTTGTTAGTCGACAGCGCCATCGTGTGGTTATTTTGATGAGCGCTGGCAGATGGTGCCAGGGAAAAAGCCAAGCTGTTTGCGGCTCCAGCCTCATTGGTGTAGGAGCAGCGCAGGGAAGAGCTCCGCTGGGGGTCCTGGCTCTTAGAGACTGAGAGAATGTGATCCTGTATGTAGCACAGAAGGAAGTGGAATTGTTTCATTGTGGGCTGTGCAGTTTATAAGCTGCAAATGAAAAGGCAATTGCAGCGCAGCCTCTTCTTTTCTGTGTGATCAGCTGCTCAACATGTAACTCGCACACACTGAACTGCATCCACCTCCCTGGAGATATAAAATGTGTATATCACTTTCCTCAAACTCTATGTATTACCTTGCACTCTAGCAGATCCCAAACCGCTTCAAAACGTCCAGCAGCTACTCAAAAAGAAAAAGTCCAACAAAAAGCTAGTGCTGGCCGTTATAGTGCCTTTGCAGTCCGTAAAATAGATGAAATGCACTAGGGCTTTGAATGTTTCTTCCCAACTATATAAATTCTCTCCAAGTGGCAAAGTCCATCATTACAGCAAAATTTTTCAGCTGGAGTTCTGACTGAGAGATGTGCCAGGACAGAAGGCATTTGCTGACCTACCCTTTTTCCCTGTGTAACTTGGTATTTGCAGTACAATTATTTTCAGTGTCTCTGTGTCCAAGCAGCTAGAGATTACACAGATAGAAGTGTCAAGAAAGATGCTGCTAAAGTACGCCCTTCTTATAGCAGCATTTAAATGGCACACGACGCCTTGCTGCTTTTTCTTTCCCAGAGAGACCTGCTGTCAATTTTTTCACTCTGGCTTCTTGATCAAAAATGTCCACCTGAAATGTCTTACAGAAATAGGCTCCAGGTGTAAAAACCAGTACGGGGCTACATTTTCTGCGTGCTCCACATAAGTCACATCAATCTCACTCATCAAACTTCACTCTCTCCTTCCATTCTCCACTGCCTCTACCATTGTGTTCTCTGGATCTCAGAGTCTAAAGGCAGGCGCAATAGTTTCCACTGAGGGGTTGGAAGAGGTGTACAAGCAGCACAAATAGCTTCTGCGCTGCGCAGGCCATTTCTCTGCATTTTAGAGTCTAAGGGAAAGCGCTAGTGTTCCTGCGGAGAGCTGCAACAGCTGCAGAATATGTGTTGTCTTGGCACATGTTTGCAATCCACCATGATGGATCCTTAGTGAAACCAAACTGTGGTTCTGCTTCAAACATCTCACCCTGCTTGGCCACAAAGCTTTCGCTGACATGTCCCATTGCCTTTTTATTGCTGCGTTTCATTTTCAGAGTTTGTACGGAATCATTGCACTTTGCTTCTAAGCTGAACGTCGATACTGCTGGAGTCTCATATGTCCATTTTCTTCTCACACAAAAAAACTGCTTCCTTTAAAACATGCTGATGCCACCTGCTTTCTTGCTCAGCTGTAATTTTAGGGGTGTTCTCTGTCCCGCTTACAGTCTGAATCTAAACTAAGAAGTTTATGGGACACAGATGTGCCAAGACAAATAGTTTGCTTGGACCTTGCCACGTGTATTCAAAAGCATCCATTCACTCCACCATCAAGTCACTGCTTTCTTCTGCTTTACATCCTGCAAACTTCACACACACATACATACATACAAACTGGAATGAGGCATTTTCTTTCTTTCTCAGCTACACTCACCTATCCCCCACGCTAACATCTTTACCGCTTTTCTCTTGGCCTTGCTATGCATACTTTTCCTCTTAAGACACCCATTGTCTGGCCTACCCCTTCCCTACATTGCCTTGCCTTTCCTTTCCTATCCAACCTTGCATTTCTTTGTCATTCCTGGCCATTGTTTTCCTCTTCCTTCCTGACCCATCCATGTCTTTCCCTTGCCCTTCCTACCAGTCCAGTGCCTTGCACCACCCATCCCCCTTGCCACTTTGTCCAGTTTCCCTTCCCCTTTGTCCAGCTCCAATCTTTCATTTCCTTCTCCTTCTAGGACTCTCATTGCCTTGCTTGCCTCTCCTTTGTCTTGCCTGGCAAAGCCACCACTTTTCTTGGCGTTACCTTTGAACCTCTCCTCTCCCTTGCCTTGCATTCCCTTGCTCACTCGTCCCCCACCTGGAATTCAATACCCCTCTTTTTGCGGAATTTCTTCATCTTGCCTTGCCCTGCCTGCTTCTCCTAGGACTCTCAAGGCTTTCACGTACCTCCAGCGTTTCAGGAGCATGTGAGAGGAAGCCCAAAAGAGGTCACGTGCAAGCACACCCATCTGTCCTGGCAGCTTGCTTCTGGCACCTATCCTTACATGTCTTGAATTTTGGACATAAAATTCACATTTCACCTTTGCGCTTCAGGACCAGAATGACAGTTCTTTTGTATACCAAGGAAAGCAGGTAATCCAAGTGTATTAGGTGCAGATTAGAGATGGCCCATATGAGATCAAGGCCAGACAGAGAAGTCTGTCCTAGCCCCTTTTGTGTACCAGCAGTCTTTGAATGTACCTCTCATTTGTCTCGCCTTGGTGACCCCAAAGTTTCCTTGCCTTGCCCTGCCTTGCCTCCCTAGCCTTGCACTCCCTCCAGTGCCTACGCCCACACTTGACCTGCCCACACTTGACTACTTTCCTCCAGGGAAACCTAGCCTTGTCTAGGCCTTCCTGTTTCTGCCTGGCCTTCCTATGCCCATCCTTGCCTAGAAGTTCTGGGCCTTCTCTCAGCTACCACTCCATTTGCTTGCCCCTCATGGCTCCAGCCTTGTCAGTTTCTCCCTTGACTCGCCTACAATTGCGCCTACACTTGGTTTGCATTGCAAAGAGCGGTAGGCAAGGCAAAGCAAAGCAAGGAAGGTCTTTCTAGGTCTTGCCAGGCAAGGCACACATAAGCAAGCAAGCAAAACAAGAGTAGACTAGCCACAGCATCAAAGGCAAGGCAAGGCCAAGTGACTCTGAGTGCCTTTCCTTGGCAAGTAAAAGATATAGTGACAATGTAATAGGGCAGGCGTTAAAGGTACCATGAGGAGGTATAGTCCAGCAAGATATTTATGTCGTAGACCCTTCTGTGCAGGAGCCATTGTTGGACATAGTACAGGACATGGCATACAGTTTGGCTTGGTAAGTTCCTGAAGGAGAATGGCAATGCTTTCTCATGGGAAGGAAAGCACGTAGCCCCAGAGTTGGAGGTGCAGATAAGAAGCTGTGTCGCGCAGCTCAAGGACGACAGCAGCTTCTTGTGCCGGCATATTTGGAAGCACTCCCTCAATTTGTACAGTCATTGAGTCAGTATCCATCTTTGGAAGGCTGTCTGCCTCTAGTAAGAGTGTTCTGTCACCATTGTATGGGATCAGTCACTGGATGTTTTGGATTTTGGAGGAGGGGATGCCATTTCTCTTGAAATGAGCTTCTTGTTATTCGCTTTGGCAAAGAAATTAAGTTTGGATGGGCACTTTGGGTGGTCTCAGTGAATTTAAAGGTTTTTCCCAAGAGGTTTCCCTGTGGGTTAGAGCTGTTGAACTGACAGTGGGAATCTAGACACCAAGTTGTTGAGCTTTTTGTCCTTGTAGCTTTAGTGTGTGAGTAGTCCCTGTTGCCATGCTGCTTGGATCTTGACTCTGAGACTGAAAGCTTAGGAGCGTAGAGCTGAAAAGAAAAGTGCTAATAGCAGGGTGTGTGTTCATTGTTTGATGGGTGAAGTTGAAATTGTAGGCAGCAAAGAACTTTCTCTCTCAGCTGGCACATTTGTTGAGCGGATGTCTTTGAGTTTGTTACCGGACTCTGCGAGAGTGAAAATGTTTGTTAGGGCAGAGGATTTCGTGTTGCCCTTTGAGTGTGGTGCAAAAGTGTTTGCACACTTGGAGGGGGAAGATCAGCAAAGTCTTTTTTTCCTGGCACAGTTAATTTGAGAGCAGGGACGTTTCCAACTCGGCTCTGTCCTTTGGAGCTGGCCTCGGTGCGTTTCCTTCTTTTGTTAGTCGACAGCGCCATCGTGTGGTTATTTTGATGAGCGCTGGCAGACGGTGCCAGGGAAAAAGCCAAGCTGTTTGCGGCTCCGGCCTCATTGGTGTAGGAGCAGCGCAGGGAAGAGCTCCGCTGGGGGTCCTGGCTCTTAGAGACTGAGAGAATGTGATCCTGTATGTAGCACAGAAGGAAGTGGAATTGTTTCATTGTGGGCTGTGCAGTTTATAAGCTGCAAATGAAAAGGCAATTGCAGCGCAGCCTCTTCTTTTCTGTGTGATCAGCTGCTCAACATGTAACTCGCACACACTGAACTGCATCCACCTCCCTGGAGATATAAAATGTGTATATCACTTTCCTCAAACTCTATGTATTACCTTGCACTCTAGCAGATCCCAAACCGCTTCAAAACGTCCAGCAGCTACTCAAAAAGAAAAAGTCCAACAAAAAGCTAGTGCTGGCCTTCATAGTGCCTTTGCAGTCCGTAAAATAGACGAAATGCACTAGGGCTTTGAATGTTTCTTCCCAACTATATAAATTCTCTCCAAGTGGCAAAGTCCATCATTACAGCAAAATTTTTCAGCTGGAGTTCTGACTGAGAGATGTGCCAGGACAGAAGGCATTTGCTGACCTACCCTTTTTCCCTGTGTAACTTGGTATTTGCAGTACAATTATTTTCAGTGTCGCTGTGTCCAAGCAGCTAGAGATTACACAGATAGAAGTGTCAAGAGAGATGCTGCTAAAGTACGCCCTTCTTATAGCAGCATTTAAATGGCACACGACGCCTTGCTGCTTTTTCTTTCCCAGAGAGACCTGCTGTCAATTTTTTCACTCTGGCTTCTTGATCAAAAATGTCCACCTGAAATGTCTTACAGAAATAGGCTCCAGGTGTAAAAACCAGTACGGGGCTACATTTTCTGCGTGCTCCACATAAGTCACATCAAACTCACTCATCAAACTTCACTCTCTCCTTCCATTCTCCACTGCCTCTACCATTGTGTTCTCTGGATCTCAGAGTCTAAAGGCAGGCGCAATAGTTTCCACTGAGGGGTTGGAAGAGGTGTACAAGCAGCACAAATAGCTTCTGCGCTGCGCAGGCCATTTCTCTGCATTTTAGAGTCTAAGGGAAAGCGCTAGTGTTCCTGCGGAGAGCTGCAACAGCTGCAGAATATGTGTTGTCTTGGCACATGTTTGCAATCCACCATGATGGATCCTTAGTGAAACCAAACTGTGGTTCTGCTTCAAACATCTCACCCTGCTTGGCCACAAAGCTTTCGCTGACATGTCCCATTGCCTTTTTATTGCTGCGTTTCATTTTCAGAGTTTGTACGGAATCATTGCACTTTGCTTCTAAGCTGAACGTCGATACTGCTGGAGTCTCATATGTCCATTTTCTTCTCACACAAAAAAACTGCTTCCTTTAAAACATGCTGATGCGACCTGCTTTCTTGCTCAGCTGTAATTTTAGGGGTGTTCTCTGTCCCGCTTACAGTCTGAATCTAAACTAAGAAGTTTATGGGACACAGATGTGCCAAGACAAATAGTTTGCTTGGACCTTGCCACGTGTATTCAAAAGCATCCATTCACTCCACCATCAAGTCACTGCTTTCTTCTGCTTTACATCCTGCAAACTTCACACACACATACATACATACAAACTGGAATGAGGCATTTTCTTTCTTTCTCAGCTACACTCACCTATCCCCCACGCTAACATCTTTACTGCTTTTCTCTTGGCCTTGCTATGCATACTTTTCCTCTTAAGACACCCATTGTCTGGCCTACCCCTTCCCTACATTGCCTTGCCTTTCCTTTCCTATCCAACCTTGCATTTCTTTGTCATTCCTGGCCATTGTTTTCCTCTTCCTTCCTGACCTATAAATGTCTTTCCCTTGCCCTTCCTACCAGTCCAGTGCCTTGCACCACCCATCCCCCTTGCCACTTTGTCCAGTTTCCCTTCCCCTTTGTCCAGCTCCAATCTTTCATTTCCTTCTCCTTCTAGGACTCTCATTGCCTTGCTTGCCTCTCCTTTGTCTTGCCTGGCAAAGCCACCACTTTTCTTGGCGTTACCTTTGAACCTCTCCTCTCCCTTGCCTTGCATTCCCTTGCTCACTCGTCCCCCACCTGGAATTCAATACCCCTCTTTTTGCGGCATTTCTTCATCTTGCCTTGCCCTGCCTGCTTCTCCTAGGACTCTCAAGGCTTTCACGTACCTCCAGCGTTTCAGGAGCATGTGAGAGGAAGCCCAAAAGAGGTCACGTGCAAGCACACCCATCTGTCCTGGCAGCTTGCTTCTGGCACCTATCCTTACATGTCTTGAATTTTGGACATAAAATTCACATTTCACCTTTGCGCTTCAGGACCAGAATGACAGTTCTTTTGTATACCAAGGAAAGCAGGTAATCCAAGTGTATTAGGTGCAGATTAGAGATGGCCCATATGAGATCAAGGCCAGACAGAGAAGTCTGTCCTAGCCCCTTTTGTGTACCAGCAGTCTTTGAATGTACCTCTCATTTGTCTTGCCTTGGTGACCCCAAAGTTTCCTTGCCTTGCCCTGCCTTGCCTCCCTAGCCTTGCACTCCCTCCAGTGCCTACGCCCACACTTGACCTGCCCACACTTGACTGCTTTCCTCCAGGGAAACCTAGCCTTGTCTAGGCCTTCCTGTTTCTGCCTGGCCTTCCTATGCCCATCCTTGCCTAGAAGTTCTGGGCCTTCTCTCACCTACCACTCCATTTGCTTGCCCCTCATGGCTCCAGCCTTGTCAGTTTCTCCCTTGACTCGCCTACAATTGCGCCTACACTTGGTTTGCATTGCAAAGAGCGGTAGGCAAGGCAAAGCAAAGCAAGGAAGGTCTTTCTAGGTCTTGCCAGGCAAGGCACACATAAGCAAGCAAGCAAAACAAGAGTAGACTAGCCACAGCATCAAAGGCAAGGCAAGGCCAAGTGACTCTGAGTGCCTTTCCTTGGCAAGTAAAAGATATAGTGACAATGTAATAGGGCAGGCGTTAAAGGTACCATGAGGAGGTATAGTCCAGCAAGATATTTATGTCGTAGACCCTTCTGTGCAGGAGCCATTGTTGGACATAGTACAGGACATGGCATACAGCTTGGCTTGGTAAGTTCCTGAAGGAGAATGGCAATGCTTTCTCATGGGAAGGAAAGCACGTAGCCCCAGAGTTGGAGGTGCAGATAAGAAGCTGTGTCGCGCAGCTCAAGGACGACAGCAGCTTCTTGTGCCGGCATATTTGGAAGCACTCCCTCAATTTGTACAGTCATTGAGTCAGTATCCATCTTTGGAAGGCTGTCTGCCTCTAGTAAGAGTGTTCTGACACCATTGTATGGGATCAGTCACTGGATGTTTTGGATTTTGGAGGAGGGGATGCCATTTCTCTTGAAATGAGCTTCTTGTTCTTCTCTTTGGCAAAGAAATTAAGTTTGGATGGGCACTTTGGGTGGTCTCAGTGAATTTAAAGGTTTTTCCCAAGAGGTTTCCCTGTGGGTTAGAGCTGTTGAACTGACAGTGGGAATCTAGACACCAAGTTGTTGAGCTTTTTGTCCTTGTAGCTTTAGTGTGTGAGTAGTCCCTGTTGCCATGCTGCTTGGATCTTGACTCTGAGACTGAAAGCTTAGGAGCGTAGAGCTGAAAAGAAAAGTGCCAATAGCAGGGTGTGTGTTCATTGTTTGATGGGTGAAGCTGAAATTGTAGGCAGCAAAGAACTTTCTCTCTCCGCTGGCACATTTGTTGAGCGGATGTCTTTGAGTTTGTTACCGGACTCTGCGAGAGTGAAAATGTTTGTTAGGGCAGAGGATTTCGTGTTGCCTTTTGAGTGTGGTGCAAAAGTGTTTGCACACTTGGAGGGGGAAAATCAGCAAAGTCTTTTTTTCCTGGCACAGTTAATTTGAGAGCAGGGACGTTTCCAACTGGGCTCTGTCCTTTGGAGCTGGCCTCGGTGCGTTTCCTTCTTTTGTTAGTCGACAGCGCCATCGTGTGGTTATTTTGATGAGCGCTGGCAGACGGTGCCAGGGAAAAAGCCAAGCTGTTTGCGGCTCCGGCCTCATTGGTGTAGGAGCAGCGCAGGGAAGAGCTCCGCTGGGGGTCCTGGCTCTTAGAGACTGAGAGAATGTGATCCTGTATGTAGCACAGAAGGAAGTGGAATTGTTTCATTGTGGGCTGTGCAGTTTATAAGCTGCAAATGAAAAGGCAATTGCAGCGCAGCCTCTTCTTTTCTGTGTGATCAGCTGCTCAACATGTAACTCGCACACACTGAACTGCATCCACCTCCCTGGAGATATAAAATGTGTATATCACTTTCCTCAAACTCTATGTATTACCTT
Organism: Poecile atricapillus; assembly: GCF_030490865.1. NCBI lineage: Eukaryota > Metazoa > Chordata > Aves > Passeriformes > Paridae > Poecile > Poecile atricapillus. The sequence goes on from NC_081288.1 coordinate 70,754,739, forward strand.
GCACTCTAGCAGATCCCAAACCGCTTCAAAACGTCCAGCAGCTACTCAAAAACAAAAAGTCCAACAAAAAGCTAGTGCTGGCCTTTAGAGTGCCTTTGCAGTCCGTAAAATAGACGAAACGCACTAGGGCTTTGAATGCTTCTTCCCAACTATATAAATTCTCTCCAAGTGGCAAAGTCCATCATTACAGCAAAATTTTTCAGCTGGAGTTCTGACTGAGAGATGTGCCAGGACAGAAGGCATTTGCTGACCTACCCTTTTTCCCTGTGTAACTTGGTATTTGCAGTACAATTATTTTCAGTGTCGCTGTGTCCAAGCAGCTAGAGATTACACAGATAGAAGTGTCAAGAGAGATGCTGCTAAAGTACGCCCTTCTTATAGCAGCATTTAAATGGCACACGACGCCTTGCTGCTTTTTCTTTCCCAGAGAGACCTGCTGTCAATTTTTTCACTCTGGCTTCTTGATCAAAAATGTCCACCTGAAATGTCTTACAGAAATAGGCCCCAGGTGTAAAAACCAGTACGGGGCTACATTTTCTGCGTGCTCCACATAAGTCACATCAAACTCACTCATCAAACTTCGCTCTCTCCTTCCATTCTCCACTGCCTCTACCATTGTGTTCTCTGGATCTCAGAGTCTAAAGGCAGGCGCAATAGTTTCCACTGAGGGGTTGGAAGAGGTGTACAAGCAGCACAAATAGCTTCTGCGCTGCGCAGGCCATTTCTCTGCATTTTAGAGCCTAAGGGAAAGCGCTAGTGTTCCTGCGGAGAGCTGCAACAGCTGCAGAATATGTGTTGTCTTGGCACATGTTTGCAATCCACCATGATGGATCCTTAGTGAAACCAAACTGTGGTTCTGCTTCAAACATCTCACCCTGCTTGGCCACAAAGCTTTCGCTGACATGTCCCATTGCCTTTTTATTGCTGCGTTTCATTTTCAGAGTTTGTACGGAATCATTGCACTTTGCTTCTAAGCTGAACGTCGATACTGCTGGAGTCTCATATGTCCATTTTCTTCTCACACAAAAAAACTGCTTCCTCTAAAACATGCTGATGCGACCTGCTTTCTTGCTCAGCTGTAATTTTAGGGGTGTTCTCTGTCCCGCTTACAGTCTGAATCTAAACTAAGAAGTTTATGGGACACAGATGTGCCAAGACAAATAGTTTGCTTGGACCTTGCCACGTGTATTCAAAAGCATCCTTTCACTCCACCATCAAGTCTCTGCTTTACATCCTGCAAACTTCACACACACATACATACAA